>NC_056741.1:1095717017-1095787017 GCF_019279795.1 Protopterus annectens
TGGGTCCCCAGGTCCCTAATTACTTCTTCTGTACTTAATGGATTACCACCTATGTGGTAATTTGTGGGCACTTTGTTTTTGCCAAAGGGGATGACTATACAATTTTTGGCGTTTAGCTTGAGGCCATGGCTCTGGCACCAGTTGTCTGTTTCTATGACGCCCTTTTGGAGGATGCTTGTGTCGGCTGGAGAGTCGATTATGGCACCCAGTTTGCAGTCATCTGCGAACTTGGTCAGCCACCGTCCTTCCGTGTTGGCCTGTACCTCCGAGAAATATATACCGAACAAGAGAGGTCCCAGGACTGAGCCTTGTGGGATGCCACTTGTAACTGGTTTGGAGTCTGACACGGCTCCAGCTATTCTAACATGTGGGTTCTGTCCTTGAGCCAGTTTGCAACCCATCTAGTGACATAGGGGTTTATATTTAAGCTGGTGAGCTTATCTATAATGCCCGAGTGGGGTATTGTATCGAAGGCTTTTGCGAGGTCCAGGTAGGCTGTGTGGACCACCTTCCCCTCATCAATGGCCTTGGTGACTGTTTCAAAGAAATCGACCAGGTTTAAGAGGCAGGATCTGCCCTTAACAAAGCCGAACTGGGCAGGACCCAGTGTCTGTAGGTCCCCAATATCTTTATTTATGAGGTCCATGATGATCCTTTCCATAGCTTTGCAGACCAAGCTAGTCAGGCTTTTGGGGCGATAGTTTCCAGGATCCGTTGAGGCACCACCTTTGTGGAGAGGGACCACTGTTGCTGTATGCCACTCTTTGGGTACATATCCTGTAGTAAGGCTGAGACTGAACAGTAGTTTTATGTTTGGGTTTAGCTCTTCTTGGAGTTCATGTAGGACGCAGCCCGGGACACCTTCTGGTCCCATTGATGCTGTGTTTTTTGCTTTGGAGAGGGCGGCTCTTACCTGAGCATCTGAGATGTCAGGGGGGCAGCACTCTGCTGGGACAGATATTTGCCCTTTTGGTGGGGAGGGGGGGGAGAAGTTTGCGCTGAACCTGTCAGCTAGGATGTTGGCAATGTCTGTGGGTTCAGTGTATTTTTTGTCATTTTGGACTAATTCTGAGCATATCTGGGAATTCCCACTCAGGATCCTAATATAACTAAAGAAAGCCTTGTGATTATCCTTAGTGTCCTGTGCAATTTTTCTCTCAAAGCTGGCCTTAGACGATTTTATGAGTGCCCGTAGTTTTTTGCTAATACTGATCAGAGACGCCTTCCCTTTTTGGGATTTTGCTCTATCATGTAGTAGGAGTATCCATCAGATAGCGCAGAGGGATGAATCCCTGATTCTGACCCAGATAACCTGGGGTCATCTAGCATCTCAGGCACTGAAGGAACAGGGGAAGATATGAATGAGTGGTCATGCTGGTTTTCTATCCTGGGTGGAGGATGAAAGCTAGGCTGACTGCTGTAATTACATGGGCGGATGCTATATAGGTTTTTTGCAGGTACTCCAACAGAAAGTAAACCATGAAGGGAAATGTATCCTAAGCATCACACGCTGTATTCTGAGTTAACATGAGCAGTAGCATATGTGTCCAGCAGCCTGGTATTACGAGTTTGAGTCATTTGGCTGCCACTGGGGATCAATTAGGGCTCATTAAAGAAAACCCAATGGCTGCGTAGGTGATTGCCTTCCGTGATCAGTTGTCACTTTATAGAGAATGGATTGACCATTCATTCCACAGGAGGATTTATGGCCGGCAGGCAGGAAGGAGAAAAACATTTAAAAAAGTGAACATGATGCACACAGAGAAAGCATTCTTCTCAGATAAGGGGTTCATGCAGTCTCTTGCAAAGTTGTCTATTAGTAGAATTGTGAAAACAAAATACTTATGTATTTCCCAGAAAGGAAAATAATGTTTGCAAAAGGCAAGTGATAAAAATAGAATAAGAAAAGCCACCAAGAATGGTAAGTACATAATTTCATTCATCCATCCATCCACAACCCCTTTTTCCCCATGGTTTTGGGCTGTCACTTCAACAGTGACAATCATCTAAAGCCAAGGTTTACACCTCAAGGTGGCTAGCCCTGCTGCAGTAGTTCTTTCACACCACACACTCGCACGCACACTCACACCTATGGCCAATTTAGAGTGTCCAATCCACCTACTGCATGTCTTTGGAATGTGGGAGGAAACTGGAGCACCCAGTGGAAACCCACACGAACACAGAAAGGACATGCAGGCAGACTCCGCACAGAAGGCTCCCCAGCTGAGAATCGAACTGGGGAACCTCTTGTTGTGAGGCAACAATACTAACTGCTACACCACTGTGCCACCCCTAATTATAAACAGTAATTAATTATTATTCAGTAAAGTTCAAAATAGAAATTATTTCTATTTTTTGCTGCCCCTTCCCTGCTGGACCAAGCTCAGTGGCTTATCTACCTGCACCGAGTCAGTCCGTTCGTTCCACGGCAGTGGGAGTCCGGAATCCCTAGGTAAGGTACAAGCTCCATCGCCCAGTCCTTCCTGCTTCAGAGTCCTACATTAGCTTGTCAATTCCATAGCTAGAGTTGAGTGGTAGAGCACAGGTCAGTTTGCTGGTACAGTGGTGCAACCTACCCTCTACCACCTGGTGAATCACTGGTCATAGTGACTCTTCCAAGTTCTGCTATAGCTGCCCTCCAGGTGGAAGTGTGCCTCCATATGCTGAATTCCTCAAGGCATAGTGTTCAAGTTGCATGCTGCAGTGTAGGATCAATAGGCTTGAGTGCCACAGAGTGTGAACCATATAGCTAGCCAGAGCCACTTCCCTTGCCCTAGGATGGGAGAGCCACCAATATGTGCTCATTCCTATCCATCCTCGATAGATCCTACAAGCACCCAAATTGTTATTCCAATTCAGGTCAACTATAATGTAGTCTGGGCATTAAACCTCTTCTCCGCAAAGTTGACTGTACACTATACTGTTTACATAATGTGTTCTGTAATTGTTCTTTTACTGTACTTGTTCGTTATTGTTACTGGTACTGTTTTGTAATTGAACTCTTCCAGTACTTATTAATTGTGTTGTATATTCTAGGCTGAGTCTACAGTTGTTCAGTTTTGATCTGTACTCATTAATAAATTCAAATAAGTAAGGTATTTAGCAAAATAATAAACAAGAAAGAATAAACTGCAAGGAACCACCATGAAATAAAACTCACAATTTTAATGAAGAGAACGAGCGCTTTCACGCACACTCAGGTGCGCTTCATCAGGTTACATTCAAACAATAAAAGCCCATCTTTTAAATACAAAAACCATCATCACTCATTCAATTAAATAAATCAATTATTGCCAGTAATTAAAATAATGCGACTTTTCTTAAAAGGGTAATGACATCTTATGAACACGCATTTAATGTATGTACACATTTAATAAGTTCATAATATAGATAGAAAAAACATTAAAGAATCAATGTGCTGCTTTACTAAAACAATAAAGCCTAAAAACAGTTACCTTATCCAAGGCATTCATAGTAAATTTGCGTTTGCCCATATCAAACATTGATCCTAAAAATATGTGGGTATATCCTGCCTGGAGATCTAAAATCAAGCATCTAAAATTGCGTTCATTTGAAAGGAATTGTAAACGTCATTCCACTATATTTAAAATCTGTACGCATGAAGCGACATAATGTCATTATTATCTAAAGATAAACACATAGCCTCATATTAAAAACATAAAAGCATGAACGGGATTATATATATAAATATCAAAAATCCATAGCCATTCTTATTGAAAGGCAGTGAACATAATTCGGTTTATTTAAAACCTATCCGCTCAAATAATTTGATATCATACTATCTTGAGTAATATGTATATTATCTATCCTAAAAACATAAACATGCCATAATATATAAAAATATATATATGATATTAGAGTTATCCAAATACATATTTAAGTTTGTTTATACATTCTATAATATGTATGGAATAATCAAACTATATGTCATATAAACAAATTTTTTATATATATGTATATATATATATATATATATATATATATATATATATATATATGAAACGATCTCATTAAGGCATGTATAAAGATCTAATTACTAGCTAAATTAAAATTAAAATTGTGAACATGAAAAAATATATATATCAATCTACCAACTAAATAAACTATAATGTGTTCAAAAATGCTTAACAATTAATAATACAATATAATTACATCATGCAGAGCCTAAAAGCGCCGGTCGAATACTAAGAGTGGAATTAAGCCCTGGTTCTATGTGAGCTTTTAAATTTAAAATCCATCTTAGCTCACATAGTTCAAGTGTGCCTAAATGGTCACCTTCCCTTCTATTGTGGTTCACTATCTGAATTACTCTAAAGCTAAACCCATGCTGAGGACAATTATAGCAATGCTTGGCCAAGGCATTAGTGAGATTATTTTTCCTCATATCATAGATATGGTTGTACACACGGTCCCTAAACCTACGCAAGGTCATCCCTACGTAATATGCATCACACATATTACATGTGGCCAAGTATATAACACTACGGGTTTCACAGGTGGCATAAAACGTTGGTTTAAAAACCATATTTACACCAGGAACTTCAAAATCCTGAGATTTAGGTATATATTTACATATGGAACATTTATTGCAAGGGTAAGTACCTGTTTTATATTTAGCTCTAATGTCAACAGGCTGAATGTCCATCCTTTCCTTGCACAATAACCTCTTAAGGTTTAGACAATTACTAAACCTAAAGACAGGCTCTTTTCCAACTATCTGTAATAACAAAGGGTCAAGGAGCAAAATTTTCCAGTTGCTCTTAATAATCTTAGTAATATGTTCCACATCATTCGTATATTTAACTCCAAAGGCTAAATATTTTCCATTCCTTCCTAAATGGTAGGTATGACCTTTTCCCTTCTTATAGGTAGAAGTCTTAAGTACTGCCCCCACTACTTTGTCAATCATATTAAGTGGGTACCCTATATCAACAAAAAGTTCCTTCTGACACTCTATCAATCTTAAGGCATCCTGTTCATTGCTACAAAGCCTAAGTATTCTAGTCATTTGGCTTTTTACGATGTTGCGAAAAATGTAGCGAGGGTGTAAGCTATGAAAATGTAAGATGCTGTTTTTCCAACATGGTTTTTTATATAATGTACTGGCTATGCTGTTATCGATCTCCTTCCTAATAGTGATATCTAGAAAATCTACACTCAGATTTGAAAATTCATATGTAAAACTTAGGAACGAGGTAGTAGATTCCATATAAAGTATAAATTCATGCAGTAAATCTGGGCCACCATTCCAAAACAGTAAAATGTCGTCTACAAATCGTCTATATAAAACGATATTTTTAAACCTTACATCAATAAAGATGAAGTCCTTCTCCCATTGGTGGATCGCCAAATTGGCATACGCATTAGCACAGGGAGTGCCCATAGCCACTCCCCATGTTTGAGCATATATTTGATTTTCAAATAGAAAGATGTTATTATTTAAAACCAAATCAAGTAGACAACAAATTGTCATTTGTTCATTGCTATCCATGGTCCCATATTCAACAAGACAAGTTCTTACGGCATCAAGACCATAGTCATTAGGTATGCTGGTAAATAAATTTTTAATATCAAGCGTTACCATCAAAGTATCGCTACATATATTATTCCTTATTATATCCTGTTAAAAAGTCATGTAAGAGATCATAGGTATTTTTTAGAATGGTAGGAATTGTATTAACCAAGGTCCCTAATTTAGATTGGATATATTGTGAAGCATTTTCTGTTACCCAGTGTCTTCCAGACACTATAGGGCGTAAAGGGGGTGGATCCTCCCCTTTATGCATCTTGGGAAGCCCTTTAATTATAGGAATTAAGGGAGAATCTATTATTAGAAAATCATATAAAGGTTTGTCAATGCATCTGGTCATGAGCATATCATATATCGTGTCATGTACATAATTTATAATAGATTCTACCTTTGATCTATCTAATAATTTATAAGCCGTATCATTATTAAGCATCTTCTGCATTTGTTCTAAATAAAAGCAGGTGTCCATAGCAACAACCCCACCACCCTTGTCTGCCGGTTTAAACACAATTTCCTTATCACCAGACAGGTTATCTAAACAACATTTCTGTGTATGACTCAAAATCACATATATACCTTTGTGTTTCTTATCTTTGAAATAAGAATAGATATCATTCTCACAAGAACGCATAAAGCATTCAACAATGTTAGGCATCGGGGGTATGAAACAGCTTTTTCTCTTGCAACCCTGCGAGCCATAGTCCACACTAATGTTATTTGTAGTAGTATCATTATACAGTACCTTCAGTGAAAGCTTTCTCGTGAAGAGACGCAAAGCTATCAGAGTGTCAGAAAGCGTGCTTCCCCTGGAGGGGATAAACGATAGACCTTTATTCAAAATAAATTCTTCATCAGTGGAAAAAGTGATAAAAATAGAATAAGAAAAGCCACCAAGAATGGTAAGTACATAATTTCATTCATCCATCCATCCACAACCCCTTTTTCCCCATGGTTTTGGGCTGTCACTTCAACAGTGACAATCATCTAAAGCCAAGGTTTACACCTCCAGGTGGCTAGCCCTGCTGCAGTAGTTCTTTCACACCACACACTCGCACGCACACTCACACCTATGGCCAATTTAGAGTGTCCAATCCACCTACTGCATGTCTTTGGAATGTGGGGGGAAACTGGTGCACCCAGTGGAAACCCACACGAACACAGAAAGGACATGCAGGCAGACTCCGCACAGAAGGCTCCCCAGCTGAGAATCGAACTGGGGAACCTCTTGCTGTGAGGCAACAATACTAACTGCTACACCACTGTGCCACCCCTAATTATAAACAGTAATTAATTATTATTCAGTAAAGTTCAAAATAGAAATTATTTCTATTTTTTGCTGCCCCTTCCCTGCTAGACCAAGCTCAGTGGCTTATCTACCTGCACCGAGTCAGTCCGTTCGTTCCACGGCAGTGGGAGTCCGGAATCCCTAGGTAAGGTACAAGCTCCATCGCCCAGTCCTTCCTGCATCAGAGTCCTACATTAGCTTGTCAATTCCATAGCTAGAGTTGAGTGGTAGAGCACAGGTCAGTTTGCTGGTACAGTGGTGCAACCTACCCTCTACCACCTGGTGAATCACTGGTCATAGTGACTCTTCCAAGTTCTGCTATAGCTGCCCTCCAGGTGGAAGTGTGCCTCCATATGCTGAATTCCTCAAGGCATAGTGTTCAAGTTGCATGCTGCAGTGTAGGATCAATAGGCTTGAGTGCCACAGAGTGTGAACCATATAGCTAGCCAGAGCCACTTCCCTTGCCCTAGGATGGGAGAGCCACCAATATGTGCTCATTCCTATCCATCCTCGATAGATCCTACAAGCACCCAAATTGTTATTCCAATTCAGGTCAACTATAATGTAGTCTGGGCATTAAACCTCTTCTCTGCAAAGTTGACTGTACACTATACTGTTTACATAATGTGTTCTGTAATTGTTCTTTTACTGTACTTGTTCGTTATTGTTACTGGTACTGTTTTGTAATTGAACTCTTCCAGTACTTATTAATTGTGTTGTATATTCTAGGCTGAGTCTACAGTTGTTCAGTTTTGATCTGTACTCGTTAATAAATTCAAATAAGTAAGGTATTTAGCAAAATAATAAACAAGCATAGAACATTAGAGTTGTATAAAACAGCAGTAAAGTGCCTATCAGCAGCAGTTGTACAAGTAGCAACAAAGTAAATAAATGGTTTGCACAGTCTAAAGTAGAAATGCAAAAAGCGCTGTTGTAGCTATTTTGTAATGCTTAACTGAAACTACATCGGAAAGTGGGCAAATATACAAAAAAGGATGCTAATAGAAAAAGAATGATCTGATACTAACAGTGTCATCATTCCTCACAGATGGGTATAGGATCTGACCTCGGATCTGAGCCAGGCACTTTTCAGACAGATCCAGAGCTCAAGCTCCTCCCTTTCCCATAATCCCTTGCTACCTTAAAATCCTTATATCTCATTTGCCTCTGAATCGCTCTAGATATGGTCCAGGCTCAAGTGTTTCCTCCCCTTCCTGTCAGAACCTAGTTATTTGTTTAGGTAGGTTCCACCCCTTCCCCCTTCTAGTGCTTGGCGCTTCTCACCTTTTCTTAGAGTAGTCCTTTTCTTAAAAAAAAAAAAAAAAAAAAAAAAAAAAAATCTTTGTTGTGTTGGCTGTGTGTCTTATAACTTTTGGTATGGCTGGAAAGTCTGTAGGTTTTAAGAGATGCTCCTCATGTGGTACTGTCTAGGGCTGGTGCACCTGGAGGTTGAATGTGACAGTTGTGCCGCATCCAACCCCAGGGCCCTTGTAGAGTGCTGCAACAAACTAGTTCTCAAAGGCTTGGAGCAGGGTGGTCCTCTGTCCTTGGACTCCCCTTCCAAGTCTTCGCAGGATCTGAAGAAGAGACCTCTTGCTACCCATGGGGTGTCTTTTTCCTTGCTTCCTAAAAAGCCCCGGATCACGATTCCAGCCTCTTCAGCTTTGAATCTGAGTTCTGTCATCCCCAGAACTTCAGATCAGGCTCTCAGGTCCAAGACCTCATCAGATAGGAGGCCTTTGGATCCAGGTAAAAACAGACCATCTCTGGATCTGGATGGTATGCCTCCTAAGTCTTCGGACCCTATAAGATTTTCAGATCTGACAGTAGCTTTGGATCTTACTGTTATAGAGGGTTCTCTGTCTGGATCCTCCAGGACCCAGTCTGATCCGAGATGTCTGAGTCGTAAACCTTCAAGAAGCCATAGAACTTTGCAATCCAGGGCTGGATCCCCAGCCAGATCTGGCCATTCCTCAGCTTTGTCTAGACGTCTCCTCCCCTCGGACATGGATAGGATGATTATGAGTTTTCTCAAAGCCCAAATCAAGTTGAGCCTGTTGCCATCCCCAGCCCATGCGGCTAGGGGACCCTCCCCATCCACAGGTCTCCACCTCCTCTTCATCCCAAAAGGAATTGGAATGTCAGGACCCAGAGATTTATATTGAGAGGCAGACTGTGCTGGGAATCCCCACTTATCAACACACTCAGGGTCCCTGGCCAGCTCTGTTCAGCAGCCCTTGGACTATAGTGGGCCTCATCAACAAAAGGGTGGTACTGGTTCCCTGGGAATGGGTTCGGGGTCCAGATATTTTTCACCACTCCTTTCCCTTGGGGGCTTCAGCACTGGACAGCTTGGGGCCAATATCATCTGGGGGCTTCGGCACTACATCAGGGTCCCTTCTACCTTCCCAGGTGGCCCTAGCCACCAGGGATGAGGATGAGGGAGGGGCTTCATCCAGTCTGTCAGCCTGCTGGGCAGTAGAGAGGACCTTCTTCAGTTTGGCAGTTACCTCTTCTTCTTCTCAAGGTCTACCCCAACCTTTCTTGGTATTGGGTGCTGAGGCCTCATCATCCAGCCAGGATCAGCCCTCAAGTTAGCACCTTCAAACGGGCACTGCCCCACTTGGGGTACCCATCTCTTCCAAGTCCTCCCTTGAGCCCACCGTGGAGGAGCCCTCTCAGAAGAGAACATGTAGGAGGAGGTACCTGGACTCACCCAGAGGGTCCCTCACCGAAGACACAGATTTTGATGCGGGAGATGGGTCCCCCAGACTTCTGCCTGAGGAGGTTTCCTTCGGGGACATCCTGGAAGTCCTCAGACAGAGAGGCGGATGGTCCTCTCAACCTTATCTTTGCAAGCGTCCATGTTCCTGAAGGCGTTTGGGATGGCCCCATCTACTATCTGGGTTTTCCTCCCTGCTGACAAGCTTGTGGACCTCATCGTAAGCAGGGCTTGGAAGGAGCTGGACACGGTGGAACCTGTGCCCAAGAAAGTAGATAAGTTCCTCAGTCCCCCTTAGGACAGGTCTTTTTGGAGCAATGGGGTCCCTGTCGATGCCATTGTGGTGGCCACTGCAGAGCTCCTCAGTCCATCCCCCAAACAGGGTGTCCCAGATGATTGACCATTTTGGAAAGTGTGTGTTTGCCTCAGCTACTTTTGGTTTGGGAGCAACCAATTACTTGCCCCACTTTACCTGACTTCAAAGGGATTTGGTTTTGGAACTTACCACTTCCCTGTCAGAGCTGTTACCTCAAGAGAGCTTCAGGCAAGTCTCTCCGAGGCTGTCCACTCTCACTTCCTTAGCCAATTGCTCAATGTGGCTGATCTCCAATACTGCAGTGGCCACCTCTCGAGCAGCAGGCACAGGCATCACTAGCAGGCAGCATGCCAGGCTTCACCAATGTGGGTTCACGGAACTCTTTAAGGCATCCTTTACAAAAGCCCCCTTTGATGGTTCCACTTTGGACCATCTGTTAAGAAGACCTTAACCCGCAGTTAGCTGGAAGGCAAGACTCTTTTCATGGTAGGGATCAGGGTTTCTACCCCCCCAGAGGTCCTTTTCTAAGACCCAGAGAGGAGGTAAGAAGCTTTGGTTCTGGAGGACTCAGTCTTCCTTTCAAGATGCTCCCAAGGAATCCTCTTCCACAGGCCGGGGCAGGGGATTCAATGGTAGACGCCACCCTAGGGAGCAGAAAGGGTCCACAAAATCAGGGCTCCTGAGAACCCTTCTCAGAGCAGCCCTTCCAGTGCTCCTGATGCATTGCCCGATTGTCCTGCCCTAGATGTAGTCAGGGGTCATCTCTCCCTTCACCCACTTGCCTGGACAAGTCTCACCTCCAATCAGTAAGTGCTAAACATCATTTCCAGGGGTTACTCTATTCCCTTCTCCCAGCCCCCTCCAGAATGGGCGATGTCTTCCAGGTGCTTCTTTCTTGCAACTCGCATACCCGGGAGTTCCAACTTGCTGGCCAACAAACTCAGCAGGTCCGTCTTGAGTCTTCATGAGTGGTCCCCGAATCCATCAGTGCCGAGGCAGATCTTCGACCATTGGGGTCAACTATGCTGCGACATTTTTGCTTCCCCAATCAACTACAAATACAACAATTACTTTGCCCTGATTCCCCATTAGGGGAGTCACCCAGGGATGCTTTTGTTCATGATTTGCTTCCGGGTCTCCTCTATGCCTACCCTCCTATTCCCCTAATACCCAAAAAAAAAAAAAAAAAAAAAACTGTTGGTGTTCAATGACATGCACAATAAGTAAACATAGCACTTCAATACCTTATTTTATTTTATTTTTATTTTTATTTTCATTTTGCATAGTTTCGTTCAGGATTTGTATGTTTTATTTTTGTCAGGTTCTGCATTGTGGTCCGACTTGATTTTTGCTTGCTTACTTCTAGACACATACACCTTTTTGCGTAAGCAACAGTGAGACCTTAATGTTTAGACCCACGGTATTTTGAAGTGCTATGTTTACTTATTGTCAATGTCATTGAACACCAACATTTTTTTTTTGTTTTTGTTTTTTTTTTCTTCTGCTACTTTATTTATTACCTTTTTCACACACAGTACAAACTCATTTGCAGAACAATGTGCCGTATTCATGGGCACGATTGTGAACTGATTTTTCATTTGTTTGGCTATCCGCCTTTTTCACGTGCTTAGCACCTGCACGGTTCTTGAATGAAGTACCGTCTTGTGAATCCGGCGGTTTGTTTGTTTTGATTTAGATGTGTCTTTCACGCAATGACTTGCCATATTTTTTCTGAAACAGCTGCATTTTGACTTGTTTTGGCTGCTACAACTGTGCATACTAAAGCTTAGAAAGTGTTCTCATCGCAGCTTGGTGCTTTACCCATTGCTCAAGGAACATTTAAAAAAAAAAAAAAAAATTCTTTTTCATATATTGTTGTTGCATTCTGTTGGCGTTGAAATGACAAGCAATTTCTGTGTTAGATTTTTAACACAGAAATAAACATAGACAAATCACCCAAATGCCGCACAGCAAGCCGACAGAGCTCAGGAACAGCGTTACCAAAAAACATATAACTTTAGTCACCATAAAACGCTGTTACTTGATGGCATCAAAAACAGTTCAGTAAGCTTCACAATTAATAAGAGTAGAACAGCTAGTAGGTAATCCTTGTATAGTAACTCCAGCAAGACTTCACGTTCGTAAAAATACTTTATTTCAAACGAAACAAAAGTAAGCGCTTTCACCCGTAGGCTTTCTCAAACTTTAACAAACAAGCTAACACAATAATTATTTAAATAGCCCTCCTCTAGCTATGATTGGTTGTGAACACTCACAAGTCAAACATAATGAAATATACTTTAAAGCGCTAGACATATAACTTTAAAAACTTCAATTAAACATCTAAATATAAGTTAAAACATTTATTAAAAAATCTTTAAAACCATTATTAAAATTATTTCAACCTGGTCGACAAGGTAGAACATAATAATACATATCAATACATTCTTTCAGAACATGATCGAAAGGGTAGAACCTAATAAAGCATATCAAATATATTCTATCAGAACATGGGGCCGAAGGGATGGGGGATTATTTGGGTCTATATAATCTCCTCCCCTTCAAGAAGGGTTTGATCTGAACCTTGTCATTCAGACCTGGTTTTTCATCTGCCCTCCATCTAAGGAGTAGAACATATTTTTAGCTTTTGTGTTATACAAAAGGTAGTATGTAGCTATAGAGGGGGGGGGGGGGATTTGATTAATAGGACCCTAGAAAGTGAAATTAGATGGATTGTTAGATGGAGGGCAGATGAAAAACCAGGTCTGAATGACAAGGTTCAGATCAAACCCTTCTTGAAGGGGAGGAGATTATATAGACCCAAATAATCCCCCATCCCTTCGGCCCCATGTTCTGATAGAATATATTTGATATGCTTTATTAGGTTCTACCCTTTCGATCATGTTCTGAAAGAATGTATTGATATGTATTATTATGTTCTACCTTGTCGACCAGGTTGAAATAATTTTAATAATGGTTTTAAAGATTTTTTAATAAATGTTTTAACTTATATTTAGATGTTTAATTGAAGTTTTTAAAGTTATATGTCTAGCGCTTTAAAGTATATTTCATTATGTTTGACTTGTGAGTGTTCACAACCAATCATAGCTAGAGGAGGGCTATTTAAATAATTATTGTGTTAGCTTGTTTGTTAAAGTTTGAGAAAGCCTACGGGTGAAAGCGCTTACTTTTATTTCGTTTGAAATAAAGTACTTTTACGAAAGTGAAGTCTTGCTGGAGTTACTATACAAGGATTACCTACTAGCTGTTCTACTCTTATTAATTGTGAAGCTTACTGAACTGTTTTTGATGCCATCAAGTAACAGCGTTTTATGGTGACTACAGAAATAAACATATTCGGTTATTTAATATTAGAAATAACATTTCTTTTATTAGAAACGCCATTGAAATTCCGCTTATTGCAGACTCCTAGTTGAGTTTCACTGTTTATTTATTCATTGATTCTTCATTATGCATTAGAGATGTGTACTCCTTACTACCTTTTCTGTTAAGGAATGGATATTATATTTGGTTGCAAGCATTACTTCATTTTATTTTTTTTTTAATCACAAGATTCTTTATGAGTTTTGTTTTACCCTATGAAAAGTTGTTTGCTAAAATGTATTTTAAGGGAAACAAACAGTATTTACACTTGATTAGGTTTATGAATCTTCGCTAAGACATTATTGGTTACTTTTATCAAGTTCATGTTTCTTTTTTGAAAACTTTTTTATGTTTGACACCCTGTCTACACTAAGTGGACATTTATTTTTAATGTAATACAACTTTAAATGTGAAGGTACGTCAGTGGGTTCAATTAAGGCAGCTGTTTGTAATTTTGTAACACACACCCCTTTTTTTGGGTTTTAAATTGTGTTTGATGATTTTTTCCTTTGTCTGAAGAAGTCTTCCTACTAAGGGAGATGAAAAGCGCTTTACTTTTACATTTTCTAATAAACCTTTGGAGTTTTACATCTGCTGGTTCGGAACCTTTTGGTTTGTTTTTTGACAGTTTGTTTTTCTTCAGTTTTGGAATTGCTATAATTAGTATTATTCCAAATCCATTTAATCAAAAAGCTCCCTACAGGTGAATGTAGTCCTGTGTAAAAGTGCACCTAGCTTGTAATCAAGATGGGTTCCATATGGTTATGGGGAGAATACGTAAGGGATGTTTTGGAAGCTAGCACAAACTCAGCAATGACTCAGACTGGTCAAGGGGTAGTTCCTGCCTTTAGGAACTGCTTTAGTGCTACCACCACTATGGACCATATGAGATCCATGAGGCATAAGTAACACGTTACTTTTGAAAATTTGGAAGATTGTGATTTCTGTAGCAAGTCCAGTAGCAGCTTTTACAATAAGTTTATTGCATAAGTTTAGTAAGTTTGAGTCTGGCAACATACCAGTTCTTTTTAAACAGAAGCATGCATGCAGCTGATATTTTTGCCAAAAAAAGGAGTTTATACTGTCTTCAACATTTAAGATCAGACTTGAGCAAAACAAATCAACCATAAAGGGTAAAGTGCCTCAAGCAAAATGTAGTTTCAAAATCCTGATAACCTTTTCTTGAGGCACAACACTACAATAAGAAGCTTGACCTTTTATTAAACACACTGAACTAAAGAACAGAAACAATAAAACATCCAGTAAGCACTTTCACATTCTCTTCAATGCTTCATCAGACTGTTAAAAAGCTAAGCCATTTCTACATTTAAATACCTTTGCTGTTACTTCATCAACCAATCATTATTGTTCCTTACTTGATGACATCAGTGCTTAATTGATAAAAAAATAACTAAAAAAGGCTGGCTGAAATTCATGTTCAACACCTCTGTGATTCTTTATATTAAAACATGTATTTAATTTATAATAGATACTTCAACCTCATGCAGCTTAAAAACATCTCAAACTATATGTTCCACTATTTAAAAAAATGTGCTTATGTATAAATGTATACTATAAAAATATAAAATATATCAAATATATATGTTGTTTATTAATAAATTCATGAGCCATCCTGAAAAACACTAGACGAATAGCTAATAAACAATGTTAATGCTTGTTGTCCCTTGCTGTCAAGAACAGTTTCATGGACACCCTGTCATTCAAACCAGATAGTCTATCTGCTTGTAGCCTCATGATCCACCTTGTCTCTTTGTTCAGTGTAGTTTCTATGATATTTCTCTCATAACATAATAGTCGTTTGAGTGATTTTGATCAGTCATTTTTGGTGTTCTGGTATGGTCAGTAACAGTCGATTATCCATCATGTCTGGGTCCCAAGGAAGTGTGAGGGGCATTTTCCTCCCTGTCATCACCTCAAAAGGTGAAATTCCTGTTTTAATATTAGGTGTAGCCCTAATGCCTAAAAGAATGCCTGGCAAATACCTCACCCAATCCTTACCTTTCTTTGATTATCCTGTTCATCCTTTCAACAGTTCAGTTGGATTGCGGATGATATGGAGCATGAACCCTGTGCTGAATCCCCAACAACTTGCACAAATACCACATTATTTGACTTGTAATTTGGGGTCTATTATCCGATTCTATGACCCGAGGCCATCCCCAGTGGACAAAAATGGTTTTTCATAATGCCTCTGCCGTGGTTTTAGCTGTCATACTCTTGGTGGGAATTACTTCTACCCACTTTGAAAACACATCAATCATCACTAACAGATATCTGTATCCACCTTTTGAAGCTGGGAGGGACCCTGCATAATCTACCTGGATAACGTACGATGGCCCATCTGCCACTAGCACTCTAAAATTCTGTCCATCTGTAATAAAATAACAATGTAATAGTCATCTAAAATGTCTATATACTTTATCAGTTTTTTAATTCACTAATGTCATAACTTTATAGACATAATGTAATTTATGAGTACATCTATAAAGTACTTTCAGCAGTGGTGTAATAAATTTACTAAGCTTAGTAAAATGTCATTTATATGTAAGCCTTACCATTTTGTTATATGCTAGTGCTTAACAAATGTAAAATTTAATGTCTGCTTTGATTTACTAAGTCTGTCATCCCTAATGTTTATAAATACACATTTTAGTATTTATAAAACAGTTGTTCCATAAGTCGTATTAGTATTGTTTGTAAAGATACAGATAAAAGACTGGAACTTTCCCTACTCTTTTCGGTAAGTGTCATGGGACCTTTTACATCCACCTGCACTACCACCAACTGGAAGAGATGGAACATCTGTTGAATATCTCATCAGAAGGATGGTAAGTTATTGAGTGCAGCAATTTGAAAATTAGTCCAATCACCTAGAGTGGGAATAAAACCCACAGCCTTCTGATCTTCCAGCACCAAAGGTCAATGTACTACTTTTGGAGCCACTAACTATCTTTCAGTTTTTCCCGGTTAGTTCTCACCACAGTGGAACTTCGGTCCGCTAATGCTTGACAGTGAATTTTTACAGTGTAGAGTTGCCAGCCTGACACCCAACCTTCAAGGAAGGCACACCCACACACACTCGCACCTACTTGCATGTCTTTAAATTCAGTAGCACTACTAATTTAATTTAACAAGTTAATAATGGATAGCATTATTAAGTTATAATTAAATTTATTGGCTTGTTTTAACAAACAGGTCCTGAATTTCAGAAACAAATAAGCACATATATCTCTAAAAACTGATATTTTAACTGCATCTTCTGTTACAGACAAAACCTGCCTTTGCACATAAAAAGCATGTCCTTGTAAGAAACACTGCCTTGTGTCTACAGTGGGACATGTTTTTTTTGAGGGGACGTGATGACATTTGTAACTTTTTTTAGTTTAGAGAAATTATGCAGGAAAATTTATTGCTGTCAAATGGAGGACTTTCATTATTTGCAGGAAGCACACTCTGCTTGTGAGATGATGAATAATTGCTGTTGAGAGTAGCGCTTATTGGACTTCTAGTATAGAAACGTGTTTTTTTTTTTTTTTTTTTTTTTTTTTAACCATTCCAGTTAAGAAGAAGGTGCTCAATAATATGCATAATTCTGAACAAGACAGGGGCTTCCAAAATATGTGGGTATTGTTTTCCCATCATAATGTGTACATAAATGTTCTCTTTATCACCAAAGTCTGTTTGCCACTATTCTCCAGCCATTGCACTGCAAATATTTACATTACTGTATCAGCACAAGACCTGTTTTCCTCTCAGACTGTATCAATTCTGTCAGTAACAGCAGTGTTGGTCAGCCATACTGCTCTCAGTATAGTTCTTTCAGAATTTTTTTTCTTGGTGGAATTCCCTTTATCAAAGCAAGCCCTGTTTTAACTACATAAATTAATTTAATAATAGTAGTACCTCTCTGCCACCACATTCTTAGGCAATCAAGAAGTGTTCTGATTTTATTTTTCTCTGTGGAGTCCAATATATCTTTGGTATTCCAGTTTTATATGCACAGAAAACAAAATTCTTGGACTAATACTACTGTCCAGTTGTCTGCCACTAATAGAAATATTGCATTCCCAGTGCTCAAAATGCAATGTGTGCCTTCTGTTACATACAGAAATGATTGAACAACACTTCTGAAATAAGCAAATAATTAATTGGGATTTTTACCACTTACAGAGAAAAAAAAAACTTGGTGGAAAATAATATAATTTATCTTGTTTAAACTCAGTATATGTATGATGTATGTTTTCAATGTTTTGAGTTTCAATGTTTTGAGTTTTTGATTTTATGAAGTTTCCAGATTTTGGTTTCAGTGTTTTGATATTTCAGTGTTCTGAAGTGAATCCACACCTGTCTAGTTCTTCTAGAATCCTTTTCTCTTTTTAAAGGGTTGCCAAATCCCGTATTTCTACAGGTGTAGTTGTTTCAATTGACATTACCTTATCTGCATGTTCAAAACACTAATGTAGATCTAACCACTCGTCTGTTTCAGCTGCTTGTTTTGCCTTGGCATCCACCAAAATCTAGTCTCTTCTGTGTTACATTTTGATGTGCTTTAATTTTTACTAAACTTTCCCTGTAAATCATTCTGGGTAGTCAGTGCCCATAACTCCCGTAGTATGGGAGCATGTTTTAGGGGTTTGCTAACACTGTTGACGAATCCCCTTCTGGCCCAAACTGCCATGTGTAAACGTAAAGAATTTATCACATAGGCAATGTCACTGTAATTACTGACAGGTTCAAAATGTTGTAAAATATATTTTACTGCTTTTAATTCTGCCCTTTGTGCTGACATATAACCTGGCAGTTTCTTCAGAATAGGCTTTTGGCCGTCTCCTGGGATTACTGCAAATCCTGTAAAATATTTCCCATCTTTCAAAAATCTCACTCCATCTACATAAACTGTGGATAAACTACTTTGGAAGTGTGCATTTAATGGTGAAACTTCTGGGCATTCTAAACTCTCTACACAATTATAGAATTTCCCATCATAATTGACAAGATCTGAAAGATAATACTTGTCCCCTGTCTGTATTTGTACATTCTTGGTACTGAATAGAGTCATCCATTTTGCAAAAATGGTCTGACTCACCCCTTCTGTGATTTTATTAATTTCCATGGAATTTAGAAGAATCTTGATAGACTGATGTGGTGTCTGCACAATTATTTTCAAAAGGACTGCCGAGTATGTTTGTTTGATTGCCCAATAAATGGCCAACAGTTGTTGAATGCATGGGTGATACCCATTCTCAACTGGGGTTAATTTCCAGCTGCAGAAAGTTACTGGTCGGAGTGCCCTTTCTACCTTACCCTCATTTTCCTGAGGCCAGTATTGCAGTAGAACTGACAAAATGGTCTCATTTCCTGCAGTTGCCTGTAAGATGAAACTTTGCCTATCATCAGGTGCTACTAATTCAGTGACCCATGTCAATTTCTTCTTTAGGAGTTCAAAATCCTCTTCTCCGTTCCCATTTCAAGCGAGGTTCCTCCTTCTGATCAGCTAACATTTTTTATAGGGGTGCAGCAGACACTGCGTAATCTTCTGTGAACTCTCTGTTATAGTTCATAATCCCAAGAAATGTATACAATTCTGAAATGGTCAATGGCTGAGGCAATTCCAGAATTCCTTTTACTCTCTCCTCACAAGGGGATCTGCCGGTGGGATGGACTATTGTTCCCAAAAACTTCACCTCTCGTGAGAAGACCTGAACCTTTTCACTGTTAACTTTGAATCCTATATCCTGTAGAATATGTAGAACTGTTTAAAAATGTTTTTCATGCTGTTCTACCATTTCTGATTGAATAAGGATGTCATCGGTGTAATGAATGACACTGTCATCTGTCTCTAAGGGTTTTCAATTTTCCCCTACAACTTTATGAATGATCACAGGACTATTTTATAATCCCTGTGGCAAGCGCGTCATTACGTACTGTTGATTTTCAAAGGCAAAAGTTAACCATTGCCAATCTTTCTTTTGTAAAGGGACTGCAAAAAATCCATTAGCTAAATGAATGACTGTGAACCACTTACTTTGAGGTTTTATTCTTGCTACCAATTCTGGCACCACCCCTGAACTAAATGTACAGGGGGGTGGTAAATTGATTAATTTTATGTAAATCAATAACTAATCTGCAACTGCCATCTTTCTTTTTCACTGGCCAAATTGGTGAATTTGTGGGACAATAACCTTTTTTGTATTATGCATGCCCATTCCCATTCTTCTATATACCTCTTCATGTCCTTTCCCGCCTCTTTGGGAATTGGATATTGCTTCTGAAATGGAGGACTGTAATCAGTAGGACTACCTACACTAACCGGCACTTCTAATTTGCCACAGTATGTCTTTGACATAGCCCATAAGGGCTGAAATTGCTGTTTAATTTGTTCCCATTTGTCATGCTTCTCTGAGGGTCTTATATCAATGTCTTTTTTATACTTATCTACATCTATCACAAAACAAGAAAACTGTTCGACAGTATTGGGTCTGTCATCTGCACTGGCAGACCACAAACTCTGTTAGTAAAGTCCAGTACTGTTCCCAGTTTACCTAAGATATCTCCCCTGAGAATTGTTGTCCCACAGCTGGAATTCATAAGAAATGTGCCCTCCACTGGAGTTCCATTTTCTGTGAAACATATTCTAACTGGTTTGCTACCTACAGCCTTGCAAGTGCTGCCATCAAACCCTTGAATATAGGATTGCTTAATGGATTAACAGGTAACGGTTTGTTAGTGACCAAGACTGCCGCCCTGGTATCAGTTAAGACATCCTTCCATAATGTCCCCTCCACCCATACGTCCACTAATGGACGTCCATCCTTTCCGCGTCTGAAAGTAGTCAGAAAGGTTACTTGGGTGGGGAGACACACCCCTAATCGGAATCAAATTCGTTTTGATCTATTATCCTGAGTACGTCTCTAATTACACAGACAACATGTTCTGTTCCTCGTTGACTATTTGTGTCATCGTTGTTTAAAGTGTACTGTGTACTTTCTAGCTCACGTTTTATTTCCTGATCTGTGCCACATGAAGGATTATATGATGGATTTTCTGTGTATTCTATAGAACATACCTTATTTTCCCATGAATCATTTTGACTTTGATCCTATGATTGTTTGTCATCATGTATGCCTCTCTTTCCTTGACTTTTTTCCCTAGGTTTAGGTTTAGAAGAATTAGCATTTTCTGCATATACAGCCTTTTGTATTTGGCTTTCTTTCCATCATTTATAATATGGACAATCTCATTTGATATGGCCTATATTCTTGCAAGTAAAACATACTACTTGTTTTCCTGAACTATGTTGTGTATCTACCTTGGCATTGCTGGAGCAGAAGCTGCTCATGGTTCCCCCGTCCCTGTCCTTTCATCAGACCATCTACTGCATCCTCTTCCTTTTCCAATGAAATCAACACTTTGTTCCCCTTTGCAAAAAAGATATTGTGTGTATATAACTTTCCATCATCCCCCCATGTCTTACCTCTTATGAGTTTTTGAACCACTTCTTCTAAGGTCTTAGACCCTAATTCATGAATGTATTTAATGTCACCCCGTACTCCCTTTACCTGTTTTAAAAAGGTATGTGTGAACATTTGTTGTACCTCTGGTTCTTTCATTTGGTCATCGTTTTTACCATAGACCACCTGATAAGCCAGCTTAAAATGATCCGCTTGTTCCATCAATTTGTCTGAAATGGTAATTTTAAAATAATGAAGTAATTCAGGACCCTGAGTATATGCTTTAAGAATAGCTGCCATACGGGCTGTCCTACTGTCCAGAGAACATTTCTCTGCTTCTATGTATGACTTTAAACATTTGGGAATAAATGCAAAAAAAAATCTATACAAAGCATCATTCCAAGTAGACCCCACAGTGTATGTCAACCATTCTTCAAATGCCAACGTGTTGAAAAAAATTCCTTTTTTGTCTTGCCACTGAGGCAGAGTCTGCAATAAACGAGACTGTTGGATAATATTAGCAGGAGAAATAACTGCCATTCCTGCTGACCCCTGTCTAATGTCAATTGGCCTATCTTGTGCCCATAAATCTTGTTGGGCTTTCTCTAATTGTCTGGTCAGATTAACCCCTATAGTCTGTGCCCTTAATAAATCATGTTGGGCTCTATCCAATTCTTGTTTTAAACCATGAATTTCATTTTGTAACCTGTGAATGTCAATTTGAGTCTCTGCCTCTAGATGGTGTTCCTGTCCCTCTATACTGTCCCAGGCCATGAAAAGCGGTTAAAACACTAGTTAAAAGTTTAATAGTATGCCCCACAATGTCTGTTCTATAAGTCTGTTGAATTAGTTTCAAATCTTCATCCTGTTTTTTGGTATCAGTAACATTGTCATGCAGCTTATTCCATTACTGACAATAGGCCTCATACATGTCTACTATGTCAAATTTAGGTAAATCCTGCAGACTTTCAAGAAAATCATTGGCAGTTTGCATTACATCTGATAATGGCATGACTGCAGAAGGCTCACATAACTGTTTTATATGAGGAACTAGCAACACTAGAATCAAACATCCTGTGACAAAATAGGATATATCTTTTTGTATGGCTTACATACTAGACTCTTGTGACAACATAGACATAGTTGTGGACATTTACTGCCACATAGAAGACAGTCTTTTTGAATTGCCTTAGACTTTGTCATATATTGAGCATAGACATTTATCCATTTACAAATTCCAGATTTACATTTTCTGTCTGACATAGAAGATTCAAACCATGCTTCTAAATGAGACCGGACCTTGTCTGGTGTATCATGTAAATCTATCTATACAGAATGTAGGCACTTTAAACTGAAGTCTCTAATGGCATCCATGTTGTAACTGTGAAGAAGTTACTATATTTTTCACAGATAACAAACAGGTGATCAAGCTGGTGTCACTCTGGAAAAAAATGGTCTCCCTCAACAGATGAATTTATGGTGGAATATTGCAGGACAGGTACAGTGGCGTAACTCGGGATCCACGTAGAAGAAGCACTGGAAACTGTTGACCTGTTGAACTGATGTAGAAATTATGGCCATATGAAAAATAACTGCTGGCAATGGATATAAAAGGTCACAGCAAGCTGTCTCGCCACTGTTAAATTATTTATAATGGCAAAGTAACCAGACTGACAACGTACTACTGTATCCATTATCCTTTATTGTATGAATACAAAATACAGTCAAGCAGTTACTATGTCTGAGTTATTTCAGTTCTGTTATAACATAGCTAGAATAAAGTCTTTGCTTCTCATGAACTGTGTCGTGCCTAGGATCAATGCACATTTGGTCAATACAGCTCTCCCAAAGAGCAAGCAATGTCCAGTTTATATACACTTTACATAGCAACAGATGTTGCTTTTCAGTGTCCATGTGGTTTGCATGACTGACTTTTGTTCCATCTTTGGTTGTTTTTCTTCATTTCTGTATCTGAATACTTACAAAAATTTGCCACAGTATGTCTTTGACATAGCCCATAAGGGCTGAAATTGCTGTTTAATTTGTTCCCATTTGTCATGCATCTCTGAGGGTCTTTTATCAATGTCTTTTTTATACTTATCTACATCTATCACAAAACAAGAAAACTGTTTGACAGTATTGGGTCTGTCATCTGCACTGGCGGACCACAAACTCTGTTAGTAAAGTCCATTACTATTCCCAGTTTACCTAAGATATCTCCCCTGAAAATTGTTGTCCCACAGCTGGAATTCATAAAAAATGTGCCCTCCCTTATTTATTTTTGAACAACTTCTTTCTTTGTATGTTCCATATTATTGTTATTATTATAACAGGATGCCATATATCATTATGTTTAGCCCACAACCATATGTCTTAACAAATAAGTTAAATTAGACATATTGTTTTTCTCATGAACCATTTTAAACATATTCACAGTTAAGCTAAACTAAACATGTTCCATCAGAAATTATTTTAACAGTTGTCTGACATATAGCTGTTTGCTTCAGTACATTATATCTATTCTTAACTCATCAATTCATGATTGCTTAAGCACATTGTCTGTTCTTAACTCTGCATCCCAAGCCTTGCAGTTCATGCATAACATTTATGCTTTTTAGAAAGAAACATTTATTTCAAATCTTATCTTTAAGATATACTTTGCCTTAGAAACAAACATCATTTCAAAACCTTGTAATCTGAAGTTGTAGATCTTTGTTTATTCATTACAAATAGGACTTCGGTTCTGTCCTCGGAACCAATATGGCCGTTTCCAAGCTCACGCCAGCCAAAAACTCTCAGCTAAGGCCTACCCATAATGCCCCTCTCCTAGTTACTTCAGATCTCGTTTGCCGCATTCTTAGTCAGACGTGCTAGCCATCTCTCTCAAAGCTAAGTAGAAATTTGTCATTTTTAAGATAGTTTCTCCTCAAATATTTTTATTTGTTAGTCAATTTAGCCTTTTCTCACTGTCGCTTATAACCTAATTCTATTCCCTGCCCTTTAGCTTGGTTATTTAATTTCTACCATTATTGGTACTGTCCCTCTCTCCTGCCTTTGATAGGCCCTTCCTTACCACTTGTGGTCTTTTTTAAATGCCATTGTTGGTATTATCTCACCTTTTTGTCTCCCTTCTTTTGTTTTTTCTGCAAGATAGCCTTGTTGCTTTACTATGTCAGACAAAGCTAAGTTGGGGTTTAAACAGTGTGACAAGTGTGGGCTTAAGATGCCCAACTCGAATGGACACATTCGTTTTGTCTACTGTTTGGGCGTGGATCATATTAAAGCTGACTGTGACATTTGTGCTAGTTTTAGTAATTGTACACTAGCAGAACGTAAAAATAAGCTTATTTTAAAAGGTTTAATCAAGACACCTTTTTCGGAGGGTCTATCTGGGTTGGAGGTCTCACCCCCTCCAAAGGCCAGAAAACATAAAGAAAAACAGAATCACTTGGTTCCTGCATCTCCGTCAGTTGTGGAACTGAGTCATCTCTGTGCTTCGCTGGTACACTCGGCGCAGACCTCTTCGGCACCAGGCTCTGTATCTTCTCCCTTGGTGCCGTCCATGGTATTCACCCCTATTTCAGTTCCAACCTCGGCACCACTGACATTGGTGCTGTCCTTGGATCCGACATTGGCTCTTATGACTGTACCTGCTTCGGCACCATCCCCGGCCATGGTGCCGGTAGTTTCTTCGGCTGCACCGCCTCCAAAACTCTAATATCTGCCAATGACAAGATACTCTCCAATGTACGACCCTTTTTTGGGGCAGAGGTTTAGCCCCTTTCTAGAAAGACCTGATTCTCCTTCAGCAGCCTCCTTTAGATCCACCATGAGATTTTCTGAATTAGATCTAGTGCGGGTTGTAAACCAGCTTCTGGCAGTTGGGGGATTGCCCATTCCAGTTAGACCTTCCATCCCTCTTGGCTCGGAATCTTTTACTACATCTTCCCCTGTTTATCCTCCTCCGGCTCTACGGATGTCCAGCCCGGTGCATACTGTCTTGGCTCCGACAGCAGTTTTTCCCCTGTCGGCACTGACCACCCTTGCTGCTTTCTCGGAGCAGTGCTTGGACTGTCTGTACTTGGGTACCTAGCCCGGCACCTGTTTTCTCACTGGCGCTATGTCCACGGCTACGACAGCTTCCAGTCCTCTCCGAGCTCCTCACCTGGAGGTGGGCTCCTCAGGGTGGGGTGTTACCCCAATTCCGAGGTTGTCCTTCCTGGTTCCGGGCTCCAATCCCTCCTCAGGCTGGCCTGCTTTCCAGGTGATGGCGAGGGTCCTTGCCTCCGCAGGCTCTGAGTCAGCACCAATGACATAAGTATCAAATAGCATGCAGCTGTCCCAACCCCCTATTTCAGGACCCCGGGCACAGGAGTTGCAAGACCCCCCCCCCCTTGAAGGGAACCCCCTCCCCGGAGTCCTCCTCAGAAGATCCCACTAGGGAGCCACCCCAGAAGAAATGGTGCAAGAGGAAGCACCTTGATTCCACGGGGGAATATATCACCGAAGACACTGATTGTGATAAGGGTAAAGGGTCCCCATGGTCTCCCCCAGCTGACGTCACATTTGGAGACATTCTCGAAATCCTCAAGCAGCAGGGAGACTGGAAGTCCTCTAACCCTTCTTCTGAGGAATCGGTGTTTTGCAGGCCTTCGGTGCCTGGCCATCTACTTCCTTGGTGACCCCTACTGGCAGATGACCTTGTTAAGCTCATTGTGCAGCATGCCTGGAAGGCCCTGGACAACATAGAACCTGTCCCCCGGAGGCCAGGCAAAATTTTATCTACACCTGAGGACCAGCCCTACTGGTCCAAGCAGTTGACAGTTAATTCTATGGTCGTGGCGGTGGCCACCAAGAGAGAACTGGCAGAAGATAGTTCCACTGTCCATCCTCCGAACAGGGTGTCCCAGACCTTGGACAGACTAGGAAAGCAGAACTATGCTTCAGCGACCTTCGCCATTCGGTTGCTGAACTATCTGGCACACTTTACTTGCCTCCAAAGAGACCTAATTTCCAAAATGTCTTCCTCTTTGGCGGGGGTGCTGCCTGATGAGGTGCGTGACACTGTTGCCTCGCAGCTAGCTACCCTTAAATCCATCTCGAACTCCTCTATGCATTTGATATCTCACACCACCAAGGGTGCAGCTCGAGCTACCGCATCAGGCATTGTCATGAGACGTAATGCTTGGATGCAGTTGTGTGACTTTGCAGACCCCTTTAAATCTTCCTTTGTCAATGCACCTGTCGACGAATCTGCACTTTTTGGACCCAAAGTACAAGACACACTTGCACGAAGTGAAAAAGACGAAAAGACCTTGTCAACTGTGGGCATATGCTTTTCCAACCCCCAGTGGTCCTACTCCAGGAACCAGAAGGGAGGAAAAATGTGGTTCAAGAAATCCCAAGGATCTTTTCATGACACTCGTGGTGAACTATTCCCCCCAGGGCAGAGGGGGCAAAACCATCTGGAAGACACCCCTATCGGGGTAGAGGGTGTCTGCGTAAACAGGGTGCTAGAGATTCTTTCTCTGGAAGACCCTACCAGCGCTCCTGAGCAGCGGCCTGATTGCTTTCCTCTGCAAGCAGTCGCGGGTCATTTTTCTCTGCACCTACCAGCCTGGCATCTTATTACTACCAATGTTTGGGTGCAGAGAATAATATTTCGAGGCTACCAAATACCATTCGATTTAATTCCCAGACCTGTCAAACAAATCCCCAATGTACAACCAATCAGAGGGAATTAGCAGCCTTAGAAATAGAAAAGCTGCTAAGAAAGAGTCATCCAACCAGTCCCACCAGACCAGACAGGATCTGGGTTTTACTCAAGGTTCTTTTTAGTGCCAAAAAAGACAGGGGACTGGAAACCAATCCTGGATCTCAGTCTATTGAACAAATTTATCAAACCTCAAAATTCCGGATGGTCATGGTACAGTCCATTCTTCCTTTCCTAGGGAGGGAAAACTGGATGTGCTCTATAGACCTCCAGGACACGTACTACCATATAAAGATAGATCACTGCTCCCGGATGTTTCTCCGCTTCTGGCTGGTAGCCAATAACTACCAGTTCAGAGCACTGCCATTCGGTCTTTCGACAGCCCCCCAAGTGTTCCAAATGTATGGCAGTTGTGGTAGCTCATCTTCGACTACAAGGATTCCAAGTGTTTCTGTATCTAGACGATTGGCTCCTTACCACTCCGACCAGGAATCTCCTAGTCCGCAGCCTCTCTTACATTCAAGGTCTCGCTTTTAGGGATTACAGTCAACAAGGACAATTCTCAAATGTCCCCAACAAAGACACTGGAATTTATTGGAGCAGTCTTCAACACAACATTCTGTCAAGCTTCTCTCCCCCTCACAGGCTTTCGAAAGTAAGACACCAAATCCAAGACCTTCTTCCTCAGACCTGTGTACCAGCACGTCTTGTACTGCAACTCTTAGGCTCTGTGACAGCTGCCATTACGTTAGTACCACTGGCAAGGCTGGACTTGAGAATCCTGCAGTGGCTCCTTTCCGCACAATGGTCATTTCTAACTCACCCACTCAATCACATGATACGTCTTACAAACCATTGCAAGGAAGAAATGCTATGGTGGATGAAGCCACAAACGAATCTTTGGTGTCAACAGTTCTGTCTTCCCCCAGCCCACGGCCACGGTGACCATGGATGCTTTCCTGTTAGGGTGGGCAGAGGGCATTTCCAGGGAAAGATGGTCCAAGGCACCTGGTCCACCATGGAGGCCAATTTGCACATAAATGTCCTGGAACTGAGGGCAGTTCTCATAGCGTTCCATGCATCCCTACCCTCTGAGACCATTGTTCAGTCAGACAACATGTCAGTCGTCTGGTATATCAACAAGCAAGGCGGAACCAGGTCTAACCCCCTGTGTCGGGAAGCCATGAGGATTTGGCACTGGGCGATAGCTTCCAACCGCTTTCTTATAGCAACGCACATTCCCGGGAGTTCCAACCTTATTGTGGACAATCTGAGCAGGAACATCCTGATGCCTCATGAGTGGTCCCTCAACCCTGTAACAGCAGATCAGATCTTCCGATGTTGGGGCAAACCTTGCTGCGATCTGTTTGCTTCCCCCCTAAACTACAAATGCAGAAGCTACTTTGCCCTGATCCCCCCTCAGGGGGAACCCCCGAGGGACGCTCTGACGCACGATTGGCTCCCGGGTCTTCTGTATGCCTTTCCTCTGTTTCCCCTCATTCCAAAATTTCTCCAGAAAGCTCAGAGGCTAAAAAGCAAAGTGATCCTCATTGCCCCCTACTGGCCCTGTCAAGTCTGGTACCCGTTTCTATAGCCTCATCTGATTCACAGCCCATGGATCCTAGATCATTTCCAAGACCTGTTATCTCATCCTCGGGGACTGATTCATCCAAACCTCCACAGTCTTAAGCTCACAGCTTGGTTCCTCCACTTCCAATGATTGCCAGGCTGCCTGACATCCCATCTCCTGTTTGTGAAATTCTTCTGGCTTCACACAAACCTTCCACCAGGAATATTTATATTTAGTAAATGGACTAGGTTTTCTATTTGGGCCAAAGATCAGAACATAGATCCCTTCTCTATGTCTGTTCAAAAGATCCTTCAATACCTGACTACTCTTTTACATGCAGGAGCCTTAGCATCGACAATCACTGTACATTTAGCAGCTATCGCCAATTTTCATAATGGACTTGATAATTCTTGGATTATGTCACACCACCTATGCAAGACATTTTTGAAAGGAGTATTACACGTTAAACCTCCGGTCAAGCCTCCCTTAGAACCCTGGGACTTGACTTTGGTGCTTCAATCTCTCACAGGTCCTCCTTTCGAGCAGTTTGATTTATGTGATTTAAAGTTTTTGTCATGGAAAACCTTACTTCTAGTAGCACTTACCTCAGTGAGAACAGTATCTGAGCTACAGGCCTTGAGTGTCAAGAGATCTTACTTGATCTTCCACACAGATAGGGTGTCCCTTCGTACTGACCCTTCTTTCTTGCCCAAGGTCATTTCTGAATTTTCCATTAACTAATCTATTAACCTGCCAGTTTTCTTTCCTAAGTATTCCAACAGAGGGGAGTACCTTTTGCACACCCTTGATGTGCATCAGCAGCTTCGTCGTTATTTGGACAGGACTAAATCTTTCAGGAAAACGGATCAGTTGTTTGTGGCCTTTGCAGGACCCAGATTGGGTAAACCTGTTTCCAAAGTGACTTTATCCTCCTGGCTTAGAAACATCATTACTTTTATTTACCAACAGAATAAGCTATCCTTACCTTCCAGAATAAAAGCTCATTCTACCAGATCTATGGCTACTTCTGTAGCATTTCATTCCAGAGCCTCTATGGATGATATCTGCACAGCAGCCACTTGGGCAAGACCTCGTACCTTTATCTCTCATTACAAATTGGATTTGGTCTTCACGGGACAAGCATCTTTTGGTTCTATGGTGCTCAGGAATATCCTTGCTTAGGGCCACCCAGGACTCAAGTAGCTGGGGACTTGGTCCTATTTGTAATGAATAAACAAAGATTTACAACATCGGATAAAGAAGTTATCTTACCATAATGTTCCATTTGTGTTGTAGATCTTTGTTCATTCATTACTTCCCGCCCTCCTTCCCCCTGCCTGGACTCCTGGTGGACCTTAGGAACTCCTGGTTAGGGTATTTGCTCAGACAGAGCCTTCTACTATTTTTCTATTACTATCTCTATTATATAGGAGCTGGCAAACTCGATCTGAAGTAACTAGGAGAGGGGCATTATGGATAGGTCTTAGCTGAGAGATTTTGGTTGGCGCGAGCTTGGAAACGGCCGTATAGGTTCCGAGGACAGAACCGAAGTCCTATTTGTAATAAATGAACAAAGATCTACAACACAGATGGAACGTTATGGCAAGACATAACTTCTTTTTAATAAAAAGCATACTTTTTATAATTGCTTTGGGGAAAATATTTTATTTTATATAATGTCTATCAACTATAATTAGACTCAGCAAGGCTTTACTATTACTAGGCAATTCCTATTCTGCAGCATAACTCAAAAAATCATCTCCCCAGTCAGTCCAATCTTCTCACCCTGTATTTCCAACAGAGAGGCGCATAGGGAATCCCAGAAGTCTGCCAGCTCATTACACTCCCAAAAAAAAATGTTCCCAGCTACCTCTTTCTTGCCGTCACACCTCCAACATTTGCTATCCACCTGAGGAAAAATTCTTTGGAGTCTACTTGGGGTATAAAAATAGCTATGTAAACACTTTCAGGCAAAGATCATAAATCTTCTAGACTTTGTTGCATATTTAGGAGATACACCTGTATCCCCCGTTGTCTCTTTGTGTCTCTCTCTTCCCAATCCTTTCTAAGCTCCTCTGATTGATTCTTATAATTATCATGCAATATTTTATATGCTTTACTAATTACTCCTTTTTTAATGGCAGCTTCTGTTCTAGATTCTGTTAAAAACTCTACCAGTGTTGGTCTTTTATTTAGGAGCCCCTATTTCTTTCTCTTTGCTTATACTCTGATACCAATCCTTGATAGAGAAGGCAATCTCTAACCTGCAGTCGAAATAAATTCTTGGCCTCTTCCCATTCTGTTACCTTTCCCTTTCTAGTTATTTGCTCTAAATACCTTTGTTCCTTTGCCAATTTTCTCCAAAAAACTTCCCGCCCCTTCTTGCCTATTATCTGTATCCCTGATCACAGTTACCCCTATCGGCAAAATCTCTTTTCTCCATTCTCGTGCTGGTTTGGTTCTTAGAATACTCCCTGATTTTTATGAATATAATACTCTGTATGATTTTGGTTGTTCTCCTTAAGAGTCTGCATCCAAACTACCAATCTCTCCTTATTTCTTGAGCTTCCTGCCTGTGTCAGCATCATTCCTTTCCACTTTGAATTGCAGTTTTCTGCTTGTGCTATGTATAAGAGCCTTAATTGTGTTGCTCTAAAATGAAACCTCAAATTAGGTAATCATAGTCCGCCTTGATCTATTGGTAGAATCAGTTTATCCTACTTGACCCTTGCTGTCTTCTCTTCCCAGATAAAATCCTTCAACTCTTTTTTTTTAATTGCTATCCACAACTTCTCCGGTTGATAAAAATATGCCTGACCTGTAAATAAGACTAAAGGGACTAAAAACATTTTAATGGCTTGTATCTTAGTATCCACATCCATATAACAAAACTTCCAGTTTTGCAACTTTTGTATTATCTTGTTTAGTCTCTTCCCACATATCCTTAGTTGCCACCACAGAGTCATTTCTAATCCATACTCCTAAATACTTCATTTTATCATGTCCCCTTAAATATGGATATTGTTGGACCAATTTGTTTGTGGGTACATAATTTACTGCTATTGCCTTTGTTTTAGCTTCATTAATTTTGTATCCTGAGAAGATTTGAAACTGTCTTAAAATGTTCCACAACACTGTAATGTCCCTTTCTGGTTTTGTCATGTATAATATATCATCTGCAAATAGAGCCAGCTTTTCTGACCACCAATTATATCCTTGAATTTCTGAGTCCCTTATTTTTTTTTTTTTTGCCAGTGGTTCTAAATATAATGCAAACAACAAAGGAGAATGAGGACAACCCTGCCTGGTTCCTCTACTCATGCAGAAATTATTGGAGAGGACCCCACCCACTTTAATTCACACCTCCGATCCCTCATATATTCTTCCAATCAACCTTTAGAATTACATCAGGGAAAGCAAATACTTCCATTGCCCTGCTCATGAAGTCCCGTCTACTCTGTCAAATACTTTCTCTGCATCAAGACGCACCAATAAAAGTGGTACTTTCTAACATTCTGCTTCCCTCTGGATCATCAGTGTTCTGTTAATATTGTCAAATGTTTGCCTCCCCTTCACAAAACCACACTGATCCATATCTATCAATTTTGGTATCACTTTTGCCATTCTTTTAGCCATTGTAGACATAAACACTTTATAATCTTGGTTTAGTATTGAAATGGGCCTGTATGAACCTGGATCCGATGGATCTTTACCCTCTTTAGGTATTACCATTACTACTGTCTTCTTCCAGGATGCTGGTACTTCTCCTCCTCTTAAACTACTTTTAAATAAAAACTTCCAGATCTTTATCAGTTTTTTTCCCTCTTAACTTCCAAACTTCCACAGGAATGCCATCTATTCCGGGGGACTTTCCTGTAGATTGGTTATACATAGCCATTTTTATCTCATCTCTTCCTATCCTAACTGTTAGTAATTGAGCCTCATCTACCTCTAACTTTGGCATATTTAATTCTTCCATAAACATTTTCATTTGTACCTTTTCTTGATTTCCATATTTCTCTGCTTTATACAAATTTCCATAGCATTTCCAAAATAGTTCTAATACTTCTACAGGGTCTCTTGTTATCTTCCCTGTTATAGGATCCCTAAGCTTGGTGACTGCCCTTTCCACTTTTTGTTTCCTGAGTTGTTGGGCTAGAAGTTTTTTTTTTTTGCACAAGAATTATTATCAAAAAACAGTTGTTTAACATCAGTCTTTCTAAACTTGTGCATATTATTGAGGTAATCCCTTATTTTCTGTTCAGCATTCTGCAGTTGCTCCTTTTCTTGTTCTGAGAGATTCCCCCTATTTTACAATACTTTAACATTTGTCAATCCCTCTAAATAATTCTTGCTATTGTTTAACCATAGCTCCCTTTCTTTTATTTCCAACCTAGTTTTAAACTCCACTTTAATTTTATCCCACTCCTTAACTAGGTTTTCAGAAGATAATTCTATCTTCAGTAGTAGCCCCTGAATTAATTCCACAATCCATTCCTTAAATTCTTCTCTTTTCAACCGGTAGGTGGTGAAGTGCCAGTGTCTCATTTTCATTTCATTACCTTGCGTTTTTATTTTACTTATTATTGATGCATGGTCTGAAATAGTTATTGGGTGTGTATCAAGACCTTCAGTTAAATGCACATGTTCCTGTGAGATATAAAATCTATCTAGCCTAGCCCAGTTTTTGTATCTTGGTGAGTAATGTGTAAATTCACTCCAAACTCCTACTACTGAATTCACATCTTCCATGCCAAACATTTTCATAAATTTCTTCAAAAATCTACCCTGCCTTGTTATATTTTCCCTTCTAGGCCCCCCAGACACATCTTCACTGTTGCAAACCAAATTACAGTCTCCACCTATAAGTGATATTCCTTGCTGAACTCTGATTATTTCTCCCAGAATTTTCTCAAGCTCCATTGTAGCAGTCTTAGGGGGGATGTAAGTTCATGCCAGTGTAATCCTCCTCCCATGCCAGTATCCCCTTAGCACTATGTATCTCCCATTATTATCTTTCTTCCTCTTCTATCACTGTTGGAGCTCCTCTTGCAATTATTATAAGTACTCTTCTTTTCCTTTGCCCCTAGATATTCTGCTGAATAACCATCCTGAAAACCTTTCTTTATCAAATTTTCACATGTTCACATCTAGGTGTGTCTCCTGTTGCATAGCTATTTGCACTCCACATTTTTTTAATGTAGTTCACTACTCTTTCTCTTTTGTATTTATCTGTAAGACCATTCAGATTAAAAGACATTACAGCAAGTATCATTTTCTTATATAGTTATTCCTACCACTTTTATACATAACTGATCTTTTGCTAAATGTCTAGTTCCAACTTTTATGTTACATGTATATACTGTTTGGCAGGTTGGTCTTTCCTTTTTTTAATCATTACATTGCCTGTGTTTCTCAAAACTGCACAAGAAGAAAAAGAGAAGAGGGGAGAAAAATAAAAACACTTGTTTACAATCCCCATTATACCCAAAAATAGCTTGCAAAGAAAACCACACAACACAGCTACAATGCTATTAAGAAAAGAAGGTGTTTTCTTTACTTACAGTTAGTGTTTTCCCCTCTCTTCTCCTCTCCAAAGCATTTATCCAAACAATGACAAGAAGTAGGGCATATACTTGTGTCCCCACTCGGCAAACAAATTTTGAAGAAGTCCAGTATTTCCAGATTCTCTTGTGCTGTCATATTCCACAAATATAATTATTGAATTGCAATCCACATTAAATTACTTATTTTATTACTGTTCTCCCTAAATCCTGTGTCTGCTGCATTTCCAACATACTCTCGATTTTTCTAGTCAACTCTCGTGCTCCCTTCCTTCTCTCCCAACGTTTTCCATTGAAATACTGGAAAATGTTTCACAGATGCAGTCTCTCTCTCTATGCTCTTTATTACCAGAGGAGCAAGAAGCCGCATCGCCTTCTGTTTCACAGCTCAGTTTTGTTAGACAAACTTTTGTATTTCCTCCTTGGCATGCACTTCATCAAAAAATGATTTTGTCCCTCCAGGGAAGAATACCTTGAAGACAGCTGGATGCAGCGGTTTGAATCTCACACCTGCATCTCAACATTCTCTGAATAGAGGGATGAATTTACTTCTCTTTTCCTTGTTGTACAATGAGTAATCATTCTCCACAAACACTCTGCTGTTACCTACTTTTATTATTTTGTCCTACTGCCACACTTTTGACAAAATCAACTCTTTCTGCTGGTAGGATTGCATCCTTACTATTAAAGGTCTAGGTTGATTTCTTATAGCTAGATTTGGAGCATACACATGATGTGCCCATTCTACTAATAAGTCCTGCTCTGGAATAACAGCCCACTTGCTTATTTGTGCTTTCAGAAATTTAATGCAGTCTGTTCCTTCCAGCCTCTCTGGTATAGCTGAAAATCCTAAGCTTTCCCTACGTGCTCTCATCTCTAATTCTGTTATTTTTTTAAACATCGCTTCCTGAGCAGTCTCATATTCAGCCAGCCTTTTCTTCATTTCAATCTCTGATTTTTTGCAGCTTTATCATCTCATCTGACTATCTGTTTAAAGCTTCTTCCATTTGTTCCAGCCCTTTGTTATTTGTGTTAATGTACTCTATCAGTGTTTTGTTAATTTTAAACAGGTCTGTATGCAGTTGTCTTGTATCATGCTGTGGGTTATTGGAAGTCATGTCTGAAGATTGCATTACTTTTTGTAGAAAATCTAAATTTTGTTTAAATCTATGGATTTGGTGAAATTAATTTCAATGTCTCTAGGTATTTCATTTAGGAGAGGTAGAAATCTAAAAGATATTTTAGTACATAATAGATTTAGATATCCCATCAAGGTACAAAAAACTAAGACTATTCATGTAAAGGGCACTATGCCTTGTGGTCACTGCAGTGTATGTCATTTTGTTGTTCCAACTTTTAATTACATAAATGGTCATTTATTTTATGTTAATAATACATATAATTGTAATACCGAAGGCATTGTTTATGCATTGAGATGCCCCTGTGGTCTTGCATATATAGAGGAAAGTAAAAGGAAATTTAAAATTAGACCTCAGGAGCATGTCAGGAATATTATAACTGAAAAAAAAGATAGTCATGTTGCTAAGCACTATTTTCTGATCATTTGTATAAGAAAAAGTTATTGTATAAAGAAAGTATTTTTATCTTAAAATATGATACTTTATCTCTTCAGGGTCTTAATGCAGAATGTAACTGGAGGCTTTTAATTTGATTTAATTTTTAATGTTCATTGGTTAATTGTTTAATGTTCATTGATTAATTGTCTTGTTTACTAGGATATTTAAACTATGTTCATTTTGCAATGTTTTATACTCCTTGAAGGTGTTTGCCAAAGCGCTAGAGGTATAATAAACCCAGTTTACATCAAGTGGATTCCTCGTTTGTTGTTTATTGTTCAACAATACTTTTTTGGTCGGTATCTTGTTCAGTTTTTGTTTTTTTATGGCAAATGAATCTTCCTTTGGCATTCCTAGGATTTTGAGAGATGATACATTGGATGGCAGTCAAAAAACTATGGACAGTTTTGTTATGCATCAGAATGTTGCAGGCGTGGCTGGATCAGCAGCTGCTAATACTTCTGCCCCAGCGGTTGTAGCTTCTTCCTCTCATTTTTTTGAATGGCTTGAACAAGCAAGAACATCTAGAATGAATAATCCATTTGCTTCAGTGGGACAATCTGGTTCTTCTTCCAGTTCTTCAGGTGAATCGAGTGCCTTAATGAGTAAGTTGGAGCTTTTGTTGCATAGAGAGACTGCTGTACATTTCAACTTATTAAGTTTACAAAGATATGTTGATTTGGATATTACACCTAGGGGACTAAGAGCTTTTAAAAGTCCCTCCACTCCTTTTGACATGTCTGATGAAATAGACGTGCAGTTCTCTAAAAAAATGGTTATTGGCAGCTCATCTCCACACTTTAGAATGGATTTCCATCTTACTGGAACGAGACCAGGTGAAGCAAAACAGATTGAAGGAAGATATTAGAGTTGCCTATAACGATTTATCTAAACAGCTCTCTTCTATGCAGTTTGATAAGTATTTATCGGACATTAATGCTGGTTTGTTGAAATATGAAAAGGAACTGATTGATCTTAAGTGTACCAAACTGAAAAGAAACTTAAAAGATTATGAAAACAATCATGCTTATTTATGGCACAAACCAACACACTCTTATCATAATAAAGGATCTGGTCCCTTTAAGAAATCACCGGCTCCTTCTAGGAGCTTGTCATTTGCGTCAGACGTTTCTGGCATTTCTTTTAACGGTGATGGAGAAGGGGAAGAGTTTCCAGCATTACCAGCGGCTCAGAATCCTTCCAGACTAGCTACCGATTTTCGGAGAGGGAACCAGCAGTTTCAGGAAGAATCAAATGATCGGAAAAGAGGGTGATTTCAGTCTGCCAACTTTAATAACCATGAGGGACAAAACTTCAATAATAACGGCAACAAAAGAAGTAAATGGTACTGATTTGACTGATATTCATGTTACACAAGATACTTGCAGTAGTTCACTGTTTGCTGATTATAGTAATGCTTTTGCAACAATGGATGCAACCAATGTTTTTGAGTTAAATAATGTTTCTATTGTGCATAACATATCTGGTTTGTCTTTATCTGATGAACAAGTGAAAGTTCTCAGTTATGGTCTTAAATATATACCTACAGTGATGCCTCAGTTACATGAACTTAAATGTGATATTTTTAGATTATGTTGTAAGATTCATTTAAAATATTTTTTTGCTAATAAATAGTATAATGAGTGTAATGAATGTTTGCATGAACTAAATAGTTTAGAAGGTAGTTTTCATTCTTGCTTATCTGACCCTGAGGAGTGTTTTGATTATGAAGGTGCTACGAATGCTTATAGTTTGTTAAAAACTGATAAAATTTTAAGTAAAAGTCATTTTATTCCCCCATATCAGCATAAACATATAAACTGTTTTTATCAAATGTTGAATTATGCTGTGGAAAGTGCTTTTTATAATTGTATGCAACATAAGGATGAGTTAGTGTATAATTAAAGTAAAAATGAGTGGAATGAATTGCAGCTACTAGCTAAGAATGAACAACTTATTATTAAACCATCTGATAAAGGTGGGAAGATAGTAGTTATGAGTGCTGCACAATATTATAAATTGCGTATGTTGCATTTGGATGACAATAGAACTTATGTTAAGAGTAATATAAAAGAATATAAGAGAGCTATAAATAGATTTGATGCCCTTATATATAAGGGAGTCAGGTTAAAATATTTTTCACAGAATGATTATGACAAAAAAATGAATACAGAGGATAGTTGGCTTTACCCGCGGTGGTGGTGCTGCGATAGTGTTGTCACCTCACGGTAAGACGCTGTCTGGTTCGATTCTCAGTTAGAGCGTCTTCTGCGTGGAGACATGCGTGAATGGGCGTACCTTCGTTGAAGGTTGTGCATCAGGGCTGGTAACTCGGCACGTAAAAATCAACTACCAATCATTAGCGGACCGGAGTTTCCGCTGTGGCGACCCCTAACCGAGAAAAGCCGAAAGACTCAACGGTAGTGAGTTGGCTTTATTTTATTGTCTTCCAAAAATTCATAAAAATGATGTGGACCCACTTGGTAGGCCTATTGTATCTGCCCAAAAGTATTTTTTATCAGACACTGGGACATTTTTGCATGAATACTTATTTCCTTGTGTAACAAAGCTACCAAGTTATATTAGAGATAGCTTTAGTGTGTTAGATAAATTTTCTACAATACAATGGAGTAAAGATATGTTTTTTATAAGTGATGTTGTTAGTCTCTATACTAGTATTCAATGTCAGTTTGGGCTAGAAGCAGTAAAATATTTTTTAGGGGACAGTCCAGTATCTTGTTATATTATTGAAATATTGGAATTTTGTTTAAATAATAATTTATTTATGTTTAATGAACAGATATATAAACACTTTAAAGGTACTGCTATGGGGGCATCTTTTGCCCCTATGTATGCCAATTTGATGATGGGTTTGTATGAGTTGGAATGTTTATATCGTATAGATTATTTTAATAATTATGTAGTTAATTATTTTCGTTTTATTGATGATCTTATTTTTATTTGTAAAGGTGGAATATCTAATGTTGGTCAGTTTATAGAAGCCATGCAGAATAATAGATTTGGACTGTCTTTTGATGGTATACAGGTGGGTCGAGACATAACTTTTTTGGACATACATCTCATTTTGGAGGACAGTAACTTTTTACGGACTTCTTTATATAGGAAATTTTCTGATAGTAATCAGTACCTGATGGATACTAGCTGTCATCCAGCTCATACTATAGCCTCTTTACCCTATGGGGAATTTTTGAGACTGAGACGATTATGCAATAATAACACAGATTTTTATAAGGAAATTAATATTGCATGTAGTATGTTTAGATCAAGAGGTTATAATAGTTGTATGATTCAAACAGCTATAGATAAGGTTATTAATGAACAACAGAGTTGGTACCTATAGAAATATAGTGGGCAGAATAAGAAAGATACTATCGATAAGGAGAGAAAATTAGTTTATTTTGTCTAAACTTATAGTGTATTCAGTGGTGTTTTAATTGATGTGGTGAAACACCACTGGAATTTTTTGTTTAAATCTATGGATTTGGTGAAATTAATCTCAACGTCTCTAGGTATTTCATTTAGGAGGGGTAGAAATGTAAAAGATATTTTAGTACATAATAGATTTAGATATCCCATCAAGGTACAAAAAACTAAGACTATTCATGTAAAGGGCACTATGCCTTGTGGTCACTGCAATGTATGTCATTTTGTTGTTCCAACTTTTAATTACATAAATGGTCATTTATTATATGTTAGTAATACATATAATTGTAATACTGAAGGCATTGTTTATGCATTGAGATGCCCCTGTGGTCTTGTATATATAGGGGAAAGTAAAAGGAAATTTAAAATTAGACTTCAGGAGCATATCAGGAATATTATAAATAAAAAAGAAGATAGTCCTGTTGCTAAGCACTTTATGTTGGTTCATAACTCTAATCCTAATGGGCTGCAAGATACAGTTTTAGAACAAATTGATAAAGGTGTATTTTCTGATCATTTGTATAAGAAAAAGTTATTGTATAAAGAAAGTATTTTTATCTTAAAATATGATACTTTATCTCCTCAGGATCTTAATGCAGAATGTAACTGGAGGCTTTTAATTTGATTTGATTTTTAATGTTCATTGGTTAATTGATTAATGTTCATTGATTAATTGTCTTGTTTACTAGGATATTTAAACTGTGTTCATTTTGTAATGTTTTATACTCCTTGAAGGCGTTTGCCGAAGCGCTAGAGGTATAATAAATCAAGTTTACATCAAGTGGATTCTTTGTTTGTTGTTTAGTGTACTTACTAGCTTGTTACTGAAATTCACCCATAAACACAAGTCTACTGGCCTTCTCTGCTGAGTTTCTGTTTTCACACTGGGAGAGCTAGGACCAAGCTGTTATTCAGTGTGCAGCCATCTCGGAACTCTCAATATGTGGAGCTACTTGTACAATTCCACAAAAGGCAGGTATGCACATAAAGAGTAATAGCATCAGTCATACCACTTTTTTTAAAGTATGGAACTTAGCACAGAAGTCTCAGTAGTTCAGAAAACTTTTATTGGGTTAGACTACACCTATCTGAACACTGTTAACATTTAAACCTATATTGTATAAAGCAGATGTACATACCCAGGCATGCTCTAAGATGCTCTGTCCTCCTGCAGTGTAGCTGCATATTCCCTTCAGTAGCTTCAGGGGCTATGGAGAGAGAAACAGGAGTATATAAGATGTGTTGCTGGTACACACTGGAAGTTGTATGTGTAGGTAAGGCGGGGGTTACTTATAGACCATTGGTGATGCTGCAGCTCTAACCTCAGCATCCCACTGGCCAAAGAGGTTAGGATTGCTCTGCCCAGTATTGCTGTAACAGTGGCAGTATTGTTTTCCCAAGTGTAGAAACCCAGTGGCATGTATCACTGTCTTTGCTAATCCATTTTAGGCCTCAGTAATATACTGAGGACCTTCATATCGCTCCTGCAACAATGTCTGGCTATAGTCTCTGTGCAGGAAATAGAACATCATCTTAGATTCTTTGACAAAGCACCACTGTGCCTTAAATGAATACTTCCTTTCCCACTGCAGACATGTTTGCTTACTTAAAAGTAGCAGAGAAAAATGGCAGATACTTTGACATACCTGACAAAGGAAGTAGGTGCAACTGGATTGCAGTGCTGCACATCTAATTTTCATGCCCTGGAGGAGCAAAGCCTAATGTATGTATTGTATCAAAGTATTTGAAATTTATGTTATCAAATGTAAAATGTGGCATTCCTGTATCTGATTCTGTACTATAGGTATAGCATGCATAACAATGAATCTATTTCCAGTAGATCAGATATGGAATTCCAGATGTATCCCTGAAGTCATAGTGTTGACTGCACATGTACATTTCTTATCACAGGTGTCTAGGCATGTACACAACACTGTTTCCAGTTGGACACAATGTCTGGACAGTTTTTATGTTACAGCAATTCAAAAACAGTAATGAGTTGAGCCCTCATCTGTATAATCACTGTGTCCAGACGGGTCTACTTCAGAAGACTGAATCCCACAAGACTGAAAATTCAAAATACTAAATGATGGAATTTTCCGCTTCTCCACTGTTGTGCAGTCTTTGGAGTTGGTATATATAGTTAGCAGGGGGTGTGGGGGGCACATCCCCCCACATGAGGGGTGCAGGGGGGCTTACCCCTGCATTAAAAGTTTGTTCAGTATTTTGAATTTTCAGTCTTTTGGGATTCAGTCTTTTGATATTTTACTCTTACAAAGTAGACCCGTCCAGACACCTGAAGTTTCGTGATATCAGAGCGAGGGAACTCACTGAGCACCACTGAGCAATGAAAGAATTCCTAGAACAGCAATTTTGAAAACTGCAGTAAGTGACTCTGAAAGTAATTACTTAGAGAACTAACTCTTAGCTTCTGCAAGGTAACTGCTACTCTTTTTATCTTCATTTTTTCAAGTACTGGCGCTGCTAACTGCTGTTATAATTAACTACTTAATGAAGTAGTCCGGACAAAACTGTTATGAGTTATTGAAGAGGTGTATTGAGAGGGGCACTGCAAGGATAAGGCAGTTGTGCTGAAGGATTGTTAAGCCTAATAGGCAACACATGCATTAGCAAATACTCCGAGCACATGTGAACACATTCAGGCCTGCCTTGCACTATCACTTTCTGTAAAAAAAAAAACATTTGCCTTCTCTGTATGTCATACATTTACCACATTGTAAAACTGTTTTAACAATGTGGAAATGGTCATGTCACCCTGGGGAGTGGGATTGTTAAGGCTGTCATAGTGTGGGGGACTTTTGTTGAATACTGTTATGTGGTTGACATTAGTTAACCCATCTGGGTAGACAAATAAGACTACCTGATGCACCAACAGCATGGTATATGGGCAAGGGGCACGTCAGGGTTATAAGCATTTTTTTGTGCCTCTGACCACCACTACGCTAATAACACTGTTTCCAACCCCCCCAGAACAGAGACTAAGAAAGATAGAAAGCAGAAGAACACTGCTGAGGCTACAGAAAAAGCTACCCGGAAAGCAAGGTTCTCATATGCAGAGAGGGAGGTGCTACCCTAGCCACTCTATTTCCATGGCTAATAGTTCTCTGGGCAAGTGCTGCTGAGCAAATCTACCAAGGGCATGCCTGGAAAGATCTGGTGGTGGACATTAATGATGTCAGTGGCCAGGACTGTATTTGTGCAATTGTCTGCCACATTACCACTGACATAAATCATGCTGCTGAAAAACGATCTGTCCATCTGTGATGGGAAGGTAGATTAGTGAGTGGTGCGGTATCAGTTGAGCCATCTTTCACTTGGACTGAGGAGTTTTTACCCTGTACCAGAGGCAGTGACACTGCTACATGGTCCTGCAGTACTGTGCTAGATATTGGTACAGAGCATCCCAAGACAGTAAGAGTATCTACTGGAGATGCCCCGGGTACGTTGAGTTCATCCTTTGTAACTCTAGTAGTAAGTCATCTGGGCCCATTAGTCATAGGCCAAATTATTAAAGCTATTTAATTTGGGTTATACAGGAATATCAGGGATTCCACCTACCCAACCATCTTCACAAGGTATGCTTAAGCAGTGTATTGTGCTTTGATGTGTTCACAGGTAATTCTGTATCCAGCACCACCACTGCGGAACTAAAACCATCTGATGTTAGAGGATCTGCAACATGTGATGATGACGATGATGGTGTGGATGAGCTGGCATAGTGAGGGAATACAGTGCATGTGTGTGTGTGCGTTGGACATGGGGAATGTGACTACTGCATCCCTTACATAGGCTACGAGCACAGTCTGTATGCCTGGAGATACCTAGGAGATACACACCATAAAGAAACAACAGGTTAATGGTGACTCTCTTAGGGGAGTGGGTTATCTCCCACCAGACAAATGTCAGTACCTATTATTCCCCACTTATAGTTTCATAGGTGTTTACTAGGCTAACGACCACAAAGGCGTTTTTAAGCCTAGCCATGCATCACAAATTTCTGACAAGTTCTGATACCCTTGATACTTGTAAGCATGGGCCTGGGAGATGAACCATTTACAGGTTACCTGTGTCCATTAGAGACATAGGTGCCAAACCAGGGACGAATTTTCGGTTTCCCATCCAGTTGTCCAAGTTGCACTTGAATTGGGTTAGGGAGGAACTCTGCTTCACATAGATCATGAGCCTGTTCCATAGATAGGGTAGTCTATGGGATACATACCTGTCTCTCCAGCAGGTCCTATTTATATCACAGGCAAGGCTGAGCAGGGGAATACACATTGGGAGTGTTGCTGGAGATGTGATTTTCACCCTCCTCCTAAAGTTGGTATGTGTTATCAGCTGCAACCCAAAGTATGTGCAGTGCCACCATGGAGGCATAAGCAAATACCACCACAGCTGTGCCTTATTGGAGTTAGGTTGTCTCACATACCGTGCTTCAACCTTACTATGGGAGAACATGTCCTGTTTGTGTGCTTGTTTTAGTAGACTAAATCCTATACTTGAACATATAATATCCTTTCAAGCTCACCTGTCATGCATGAGCAGCCAACCACAAAATCATTCCACTGGTACCTCAGTGCTATGTCATGCACACACAGTGCTAGCATTTCCATAGCATCATCTGTTGTGGAGGTGTCTATGGCCAGGAAGGGACATCCCTGGAGTCAGAGCAGTCATGTCAGTCACTCTCATGCAGATATGCCTACATCTAGCTAAGGCCATGATACAACAAGTGCAACTCCTGCTAGAGACAGTTTCATAAATGGTTGTTTGCAAGGGATGCTCAAACCTATGCCATGCATGCCCTGTACCTGTCCAGTAGATTGATATGCAGTGCTACAAGGACTGCTTAGGTTGTATCCCAGCAGACACACACACACACACACACACACACACACACACACACACACACACACACACACACACACACTTGACATGTTGAGAGCTGACATCTATAAAAAATAAAGACCAAAAATGCAAGAGAACAGGGAATGTCAAATATTGGTCTTCTCCTTTAAAATTCTTTTTTTTGCAGGGGGAAAGCCCCCAACCCTCAAACTTAAATATGCTAGGTAGTTAATATTACAAGAAATATCCATGTTGGACTGAATATATGGAAGTCAATTTTTGTGAGCATTCAGTCTCCACATTTAGGGGCTCACTATAGAATGTCGAAACATTTCAAATGTTTACTACACACACACACACACACACACACACACACACACACACACACACACACACTCTCTCTCTCTCTCTCCTTGTGACCATGGTCCTTCACAAAATCATTTAGGTCAATGCCCCCACTCAAAGCCCATACATATAACTGCACTTTCTTTAAACTGTCTTCAGCACTCGCACATTTCCCTGTGAAAGATGTTTGTATATGTACTCCCTCCCCATTATGAAAATGATAACTGTACCCTGCCCTGTGTACATTGGTACTTTGGTTGCCTGTGTGTGATGCATAGTGTAGCTAGTCTATGCATTGGTAAGCACATCCTGGTGTTGACTGTACATGCATCACTTTTACTGTAGTGTGTCTACTTTACTCTGTTTTACTGGGGTTTCAAGCTATGTGCAAGCTACTGCCTCTTTGCCTGTACCACTATATACTGCATCCACCTCAATCTCACATCATCATCCACTTTTGCTGGTTCCTTCACATACTTCTCATCTTGCACAGTCTCCACTGTCTGGTGTGCTAGGGACTGTGTCTCCTGCAAATACCAGCATCCCCCCCCCCAGCTGTAACTGCCTCCTAAGTCTAAAATCGTGCTACATTGTACATGCTAAAAATATTTTTGCACACATACCAGGATCGTCTTGCAGGGCACCACTGGATAAATCTAGACAATGAAAGCATGCCTTCAGCAGCCCAGACGAACACCACATAAGTTTCTTTTCAACCGGGAATGGTTGTACCCCTGGTCTTTTTCATTCTATGGATTTCTGGTGAGTGTCATCAGCTACAGTTATAGGGCATATCTGGCATTGCCAGTAACATATCCTATGGGAATCTTACCTCATCGTAAAACTTTGGTATAGGTCACAGGTGTGCTATATGTTGGAGTCGTGATAACTGCCTGGGTGACCAGTGGACACATTGCTGATCCAGAGCATTACAGAGTTCCTAGAAGTTAATGGAGTAATACCCCTTTGCAGTTCACGTTACTCCTTCCCAGTTCATTAGGTTGGGCCTTTATTTTAATGTGGAGGCAGTCAGTGGTCCCCTGACCCTCAGGGAAATGAGATATAGCATAGAAGTATTGCATGGTGTTTCCTCTGTCTTCTGTGGTATCTGGGAGCCATATATGGTCCAAGGTAGGTGCTTGAGATACCCTCCTTGTGTCCCCAGTAGGTCACTGAAAATCCATTGTAACTAGTATATGTAAAGCCATAATACTGTGGTACCCACAGGGATAGTTACTCAGTGAATCCCATGGGCTGCAGATGAGGCTGACAAGTGTCTGCAGTGTCTTCATGGTCTCCCTATCCACACTGTAGCAGTCCACAATGACAGTGTTGTCAAGTGCATAGAATGATAAGTGTGGTCAGATGACACTGTACCTCCTCAAATGATGACACGCACAGTTGCGACTTGTAGTAGCACTAAGAGCTTCCTGTAGATAATTCGCTAATGTAGTGGTAACCCCTAACATTTTTTTCACAGTTCCCTTTGCAGGAACATGGAGATTTGGCAATGTTCATTTATACAGCATGTGTACCTTCACAGAGCTGCATTTATACATTTATGAATCACTCTACCATCTTGTTTTGCCTCATTTGCTACTCCTTGCTGTTCATTTTGATAATGTAGTGCATTACCATTAAATTGTACTTCATCTAACATTGCTGCTCGGTATTCCCACTAGAGGTATGCTTCTCCCTGTATTGCACACACCCTGAATGGGGCCATTTATTGAGCATAGTCACTCACTGCAATGTGGCAAAATTTTCTGAATCCTAGCCAGTGTTTTATGTTGTTTTTTTGGGTTTGTTTTTATTGTAAGGGTACTTATCCGTATGCTTACAGTTTTTGTTATCAGTGAAGATGCAGATTTAGTTTACTTTTTGCTGTGTAGTGTGTGTGTGTGTGTGTGTGTGTGTGTGTGTGTGTGTGTGTGTGTGTGTGTGTGTGTGTGTGTGTGTGTAAGCTCTCTTAAATTTGTGTTAAAATCTTTTCAAGACATCTTTGGTAGGGATCTGCTTATAATTTATTGAAAGGTGATCTTGCATCACCAAATCTGGTTTGCATCAGCAGCAATCCTAGTAAGCCATTCTAGTATGTTTTTTCATTTGGCAGGAGATACTGTGTAGTTAAGGAAAGAAAAGCAGGTAAAGTGAATGGAACATTTATATGTCCTATCAGTTGTCTGCCTTATTTGGCAACAGCTGACATTTTTCTAATCTCCATAGTTGTACCACTAAGTTGGGCTAGAGCTTGTACTTCTGTAATTATCATTGGGTGGTAGTTCAGTGACGTTTCTTTCCATAATGCAACTTCTCTAACTCAGTAAACATTGCTCTGTGTCTGCAGATGCCCCTCCATATAATTGTTGCAGTACTTTTCACAGAAGGGATCTCTTGTCAAGGATAGTCCAACATCTGGCTGGTATACCAAAGCCTTTAGGTATTATAAGTACTATATGTCACACATATGCTACCCACGTAAGACGTAGGGGATGAAGATGACATATGGACACAAATACTCAGAACTGAATTGCCCCGGAGGAACAAAACACCCCCAGGGACGAGGAGAACAAGCACATCCGGAGGAGAAAAGTCAGAAGGAAAATTGAAGTGACAGCTCCTTAGCCAGGAAGGAAACAAAACATGGGGGCAAGAGCTATTAACAAGGGGGGGGGGGAGAGGGGGAGGAATAGTGCAACAGTTAAGAGAAGGACATTTGCTGATATGGTAAGATTTTGCACAACTGTGCTATGCCCTTCCACATCACTGTTGCAATATTCTTTGCAGAAGGGAGAGTACAAGAGCTAAGAGGAAGCCTGGGAGGAGGAAAGCACAGAAGAGCCCTTTACTAACTCGTGCAGGACAGTCCTAGCAAAACCTGCTCTGACCCAACTTATAATGCTTAATAAAAGTATGAACAGAAGTCCAAATAGTAGTCTGAAGGATGGAGTTGGTGTCCACACCCTTGAAAAAGACAATAGAAGGGGCAACCACCCTAGCAAAATGACTCTTTGCTGTTAAAGAAAGACATTTGCCATGAAAAGAATTAAAAAAGTAAATGGTTTTAGAAATCCAGGTGGAGACCAACTTGAACCCAAAGTCCTGGGATGAAAAGAAACAAAGTTGCTCAGTTTTGCAAATAAGCTTTGTTTTATCCAAATATCTGAGCTGACTATGAAGGTCCAAGGTGTGGGGAACCTTTTCACTGGCAGACTGCGCAGAAGGAAAAAAGGAAGTTAAATAGGCAGATTAAGGGGCAGCTCATTACCCACCTTGGACATAAAACAAGGATTAGTATGAAGAGATACCCTCTCTCTGTGAAAATTAACAAAGGAGGAATGGTCATAAGAGCCTGAAGTTCAATCTCTTGGCAGGAGTAGCAGCCAACAGTAAAATGGTCTTCCAAGTACATAGTTGTAAGGATGCTGAGCTAGCAGGTTCAAAAAGAGCCCAAGTCAATTTTTCAAGTACAAAACTGAGGTCCCAAGAAAGAGAAATAGACTTTCTTGGGGGCCTGATAAGAAGGATGCCTTGAGGGATTGCTCAACCTCAAACCAAGAGGCCAAAAGAGGATTCAAAGGCAGACAAGCAGACACTGCTGACAGGTGAGCTTTAACTGAAGAATATGCCAAGCCAGCATGGAGCAGGTCACATAAATAAGAAAGAACCAGAGGAACCACTATTGCGAAGGGATTCTGATGGCGAGAGAGGCATGAAACAGAAAATGTTTTTCATTTAGACATGTATGATTTTTCTAGTAGTGGGTTTCATGGCTTCCTGCAAAACCCAAAGCACATCCTCAAAAAAGAGATGCCTATAAGGGGTCAAAATCCTATCACTCACAGTGTCATTGGAAAAATACTACAACAGTGAAAAAAAGGATATCTACTGTTATGATAAGATTCTACACAACTGTACTTTTTCTGTGGGTAGGAAATGAAGTATGCTAATATATGAGAACTCAATTCTATGTCGGGCTCTTTTCACTTAATGCAACCCAGGTATTTTCTTTCCAGCTTCATGCAGCCATTCTCTGTTTCTACAGAGTTATGGCAGCTGACAGGTTACATTTTTATGTAGTTTAAATCAGAAAGTAGTCCTGGTGAGATTTTTGCAAAAGAAGTCCATATATGTTTTATGTTTACAAGTGAATGAGACGATTAAGGAAAGCTACAGCACTTTTATTGTACTGTGTGAAAAAGAGAATAAGAAAATGAATCTGCAATGCACTTTTATCAGATTTACAAATGAAATAATTATTGGGTTGACAACATTATTTTTGTGGTGTTTAATTGCTGACATGCATAGAAAGTGCAGGAGTGGGCATTTATCATTTTTTATATGACATATATTACCGGTAGCTAGAGAAGGTGGTGAATACAGGCACTTTTGTTATTGTTTTTAAGTATTTTTGATCACATTATTTTAATAAGCTAGTACATTTATTTGTGTGGGGGATTAAAAATGTGGTAGCTAAGTACATCTAAGTTTCATGTTATAGCGTAATGTCTGCGTTTTAGGAATTTAGTTTGCCATTTTGTTAATTCACTTTTTGTGTCTCTACATTGCTTACCTAATTAGCATTTTTCTTGTGGGTTAACGATTTCTGCACATGTAGTTAATTGGTTCTTGTCCATTTAGTTTGATTTTTAACATCATTTAGAAATGGAAATGTAGGATGAGCTCACAGATTAAAATGAAGAGGTAGGCATCCTCTGTCCCTAAGTAGATGCATTTCCCTCTCTCTATGCTCAGAAAAACAGCACTACATAGCTTCTAAAATATTATCTTCCAATCCAGACAATTTTAGGATAGTCTTTAATGGATTTTAATGCATGCTTTCAGGGCATGCTTAATGCAGTGTGCCAGTGCATGACTTTCCGTGCATGCTTACCCCTTGGAATGTTCATCATATTGTGAAATAATGGAATGCATTTACTATTATTTTTGAGAAGGAGGTAAGAAAAGAGGTCAAACCTGAGAGTAAGCCTGTCTGAGATTTTAGAGATGTTTACTAAACAACCTTTGCACAGCTCACACTCAGTTCACATCCGTGTCTCTCTCACTTATACCCACAAATGGCAAAGATCACCAAGGGCTGTGGTAAATCCATCTTGCATCCAAAAACCCTTCTCACGGTAAGAGTGAGTCACAGGACAAACAAGTACATAAACCACAGCAGAGATTTAAGGACTCGAGTTTTTATTTTTCATTTTTCTCAAATAACAAGTAAGCGAAGGCACTCTTCCATTTTTACTCTGTCTTACACAGACACAAACACACAGATTCATGCTTTTTTTCTGTGCCTCTGATTGAATTTCATTCTTTCAGAGGTACTTTTGCATTGTAATATTTAAACGTGTAAAATAAAAAACATGTAGAACAAAACAGATATATAATAAATGTTTATCTACAACATTGTATAAGCTTCCTCTTTTCTTTCTCTTTATTTATCAATTTCAGCTACCAGAAGCATTAGAGGATGTTTCATTTTCTTTCACAAACGAAGAGTGGAAAATGCTAACTGAGCTAGAAAAGGATCTGTATTGGGAAGTAATGAAGGAAAATTATGAAACCATGAATTCACTGGGTATGTATCAATTGTAGTTTGTATGCCCTAAACAGTCCTCAATTATTAATTTAAATCTTGACTTTTCTGTCATTTATGAACCTATTTAGGTGTATGCTGCAGTTACAATTTTTACCTTGGTTCTGAAACTTTGTTTTGTACTCCAGAGATGTCTGACAAAACTTCAAATAAACTTGAAAGAGACTTTGCTGGTATCTTACAATCATTCATACAAATATATGGAATTTTTCTTTCTTTTTGCATTTTTTGCCCCCCCCCCTTTCCTTTTGTTTATCAGGAAGGGGGTGTATATAACAACCAGAGAGATAGTTTCTTCATTTTGAAAGGGAATGACTACATGGAATGGGGTAGGTCCATCCTACTGCCAGGGGAGTACGTAATGACACTATACGTGCATCCGTCGTGCTTCTGTGAGTGGGACTACTGAAAACCTGCCCATCCTTTCTAAAACTGTTAGTGTGCTCATCAGGGACCTCACCATCCAGCCTTTTCTAGTAGGTGAGCCACAGAATTAAAAAAAAAAACTCATCCATCCTTTCCTCGAGGGAGGAGACCCAAACCATTGCCTTTTCTGCCACCACAACTATCTCGAGTGATGAGGGTTGTAACTTGAATCCAGGTCTTATGGCTTCCAACAGGGCTTTCACAGTGTGCAGCTGTGGTCAGATATGACACAAGCATAAATTTTCCTACATTTTTAACAGGAAGTAACTATGATGCTTTTACTCACTGGCAGCTTCTGGGGCTGACCTGAGCTGTTACACAGGTTCTCTGTTAGTCCAGCCAATCTCACAATAACCCTATTGTCTTCTCAGTATTTCATGTACTGCTTGGATGGTGTTTATTTCATGGATTCATTTTTCAGTGAAAACCAGTCCACTAAAAATCACATAACCAGTGAGCTATCTTCATTTTTTTATTGTGAGGGTACATCTTATGCCCTCCCCCCGTATGCTCACCCAGTATAATTAAGTTTTAGGTCACCCCCCCCATATCCCCATTCAGTATAATTAAGTCTTAGGTCAGTCATCAAACCTTAGTTTGAGATAAACCCGTTGTGAGCGTGGCTGCCCACTTAGTTGGTTTTGATGATTTGGTCTACTATGAATCAAGTGAAAAAACAAAACACCAGTTGCACCCCTGTGAGATAGTAATATATTTTGCTGCTGATGGGCTAGTTGGGTGGGATGAGTAGATGAATTTTAGTGATAAGCATGACAAACTCTACACCAGTTTCATTGAACTCTCCAAGCATGAATCCTTTCCATAGTCACAGTCTGAGAGTCCTGTGCTTCAGTGGCCTGCATTAAATAATTTGCCAGTGCATTTTTCATCAAACTAAAGAAAAAGTAAAATACTAGATTCCTTTTCTGACTGTCTAAAGACTGCAGTTTCCCTTACAAATGTTTTACTTAACATTCCCTAAAGTTGCATATCTGTAGCTCATGTTCTGCTGAAAACATCTTCACAGGAGAATGCTTGTGCATGATTTTGTTTGTGTGTGTGTGTCTGTTTGTGTGTTTGTGTGTGTGCATGCACACGCGCATATACAGATGTGCATATGCATTATGGCGATATTCACCTTCACATGAAAGTTACAGTAATTACCAGCACTAGCCTAAAACAGAACTGTGAGCTGTGAGAGACTGGAATTTTATATCATTACTACTTCCTATGAGAAAGCAATCAAAAGTGCCAGCTGTGTGTTTCTGATTCTATGAAAGTATTTCATCATAGCACCAGTGAAAGTACAGCTAGTCAACATTTTTGTTGTAGAAATGGGATCATCCTGAAATTGTAGCATTGGAACATTGCACTGTATTAAACAGTAAATTATAAGTTTTCCATTCAGCACACCTATTTGTGTTAGTTGCGGGCTTTTAAATTTAAGATGCAAGTTGAAAAATTCAGAACTGAAGTTCATCGGTGAGATAAGCTGATCCGTCCAATAAAACAAGGTGGTTTAAGACTACGTGATTTGAAGGGATATTTTAGAGATACCCAGTTAACGGGAGGGGGATAGTGGATGTAGATCCTTAAGAAGAATAACAACAACCATACAAAATATGGTTATAAGTACATCTTGTGGTAAAGTATCATGTTATGACTTAATAATGTCTGCATTTTAGGAATTTAGTTTGCCATTTTAATAATTCACTTTTGTGGCTCTACGTTGCTTACTTTATTAGCATTTTACTTGTGGGTTGTTAAGTATTTCTGCACATGCATTTAGTTGGTTCTTGTCTGTTTAGTTTGTTTGAGTTCTAAGATCGCTTAAAAAATGGAAATATAGGATAGCACACAGATTTAAATGCAGAGGTAGGCATCTTCTGCCCCTAAGTAGATGCCTATCCCTCTCTGTGCTCACAAAACAGGGCTTTGTATCTTCTAAAATATCTTCCAGCCTAGACAACTGTAGGATAGTCTTTAATGGAGTTCATTCATAAAGTTGCAGAAAGTATTCTAAGAACTAAACCAACATGGAAATTTAAGTAGGGGTACAGAAAATAGGCAACAAGGCGCTGGACTTTACTGGAGAAAACAGGCAAAGGAATCAAGGTACTGGCAGTAAATAACTAGAGAGGGAAGGGTTATGTAGTGGGATGAGGCTAGTAAATTCGTTTGGAGTGCAGGTTTGACACTGCCTTCCCCATCAGGGATTGATATCTGAATACAGGGAGAAATAGGGGAGTTTGAAGTGAAATATCTGCTCTGGTAAAGTTTTTAGTTGAATCTAGAACAGAAGCTTCTGTGAAAATGGGGATAATTAGTAGGGCATATAAAATATTGCACGATAACTATGGAAATGAATATGAGGATATTAGAAAATTTGGGGAAAAGAGACTAGAAAAGCAATTTGCAAGGGACAATCTGAGGACATATATGACTCCCAAGTATGCAACAAAGTCCAGAAGGTTTAGGATTTTTGCTTGGAAGTTTTGCATAGGTGTTTTTATGCTGTAAGGACACTTCAATGTTTTTTTTCCTTAGGTAGATAGCTAATGTTGGAGGTTTGATGGGAAAGAAAGAGGTAACTGGGAACTGTTTTGGCAGTGTAATGAGTTGGCAGATTTAAAATCCTATAGAATACTTCGTCAGAAATCCATCCATTCATCCACAACCCCTTTTTTCCATTTTTTCACATGGGGTCGGGGTGTCACTCCAACAGTGATAGTCATCTAGAGTCTACATTCACATATTGGAGAACAAATGCTTATAGCATAGGAATGATTCTTTTGAGTTTGAATTGCTTAGACATAGTAAGGCCTTATTAAGTGTAATTCTGTTGGCTGCTAAAAAACAATTACTAGAAGATGGAAATCAAAATCTCAACCAACTGTATTTGAATTGTTTTAATATTGTAAAAGAGATGAAAGAACTTGAAATAGGATTTTTACAAAAGGGAAGGTGCAAATTACATAAAAATAAATGGAATTTGTGGGCACAGTACATGCAAAATAATGTTCAGGAAGAGGAGTGAGGTTTAAGGAAAGGCAGACATTGATCAATTTGTGTAATGGATTAAATAGGAGTTGTTGTAAAGAAAGAAAACCTATATGTAATGCATAATGTATGTAAATGAAAAAAATATGAGTATGGTTTGTTTTCTTTTCTGTTAATGTATGTGCACCTGTGTGATAATTTAATAAAAATGTTAAAAAAAAAAAACTGAAGTTCACCCTTGAGTTTACTTTAGGAAAAAAAACTACAAAACATCAAGCAAGTTAACTGAATGAAAAATATGGTGTTTAGTTTAGAATGTTTTTCAAAAAAATTCTTCTTTATTACTTGCATTCACACTAAATGCTGATACTGCATTTGCAGTCAGTGTTGAAGTGCTTTAGCTCTTTGTGTTTGGTATTTAGCTACGGTTCTTGACTTAAACTTGAGGGTTTGCTGGCTCGGGGAACAGTCCAGGGCACCGGAATAGTTAGCTATGGTTCTGGATGAAGGCCCTGTACATAGGGCAGTTGATTGTAAGGGAAATAGTGTTGCAAGGTGTGCATACCTTTACATGGGCCAGAAGGGATGTGGAGGTCCATTCTCATAGCAATCAATTGTACATGTTGGGGGAGGGGTTGTGGGCAGAAGTACAGGGCCTACTAACCAAGTGCTGAATGAGGGGAAGGAAGATAGCGGCCGGCCATAAGTAGATGGCTTCCACAGATTGCCTAACAAACATATTCACTGATGTGTAGCTTTGCTACAAGGCTTTCCATGGACCTACAAGAAAGGCAACTGCTGGAAAAGATCACAAACCAGGAGGATGATGTGTGACCGTATGAGCTCTACTTGTGTAGCATGCACATCCTGAGCAAGGTGCCACTAGCAAAATGCATCAGGACCAAGTGTGGGAGGGAGTGTTGTAGGACATACATGGGGTGGGAGCCCAGAATAGGTCTCTGCAACAGATGCATCAAGGGGTAACCAATATGATACCCCATGCCAAAGAGAAGACATGGAACATTGCCATGCATATGTCCACCACAGAGGATGAACCACCCACACAGAAACTGCTTACAGAGATAGATGAGGTCATGCTATCCCTGTTTGGAGAAAAGGAGCAGAACCTCCTACCCAGGGGTGGGTGGCCTACACATAGGAGTTGAGATAACAATGACTACCCAAGTTATCAGTAGGGGATGCACCAGTTTAGTACTGCTGTTAAGCAGTTGTATGGTAGAATGCACTGAGTGTGTGAGAAGACTGATTCACTAAAGACCTTCTGCATATATGCCCTTTCAGGTACTGCTGGGCTACAAGTGCAGTAAACCACACATCAGGGTATGTATGTCTCCTTATGCTATACACGTGTAGAGTTGTCTACCACTGTGCATGACGCTGGGGAGGTATTTAAAACGTATGTCTGAGTGCTTCCAATAGTATCACCTGTTCATGCTTTCAAAGATTCTACTGGTGGAGGGACCAGCACATTGAGCCAGCACTTATCAAATATCAGTATGTCTCATGTGGCTGATGGTGACTGCAAGGGGCACATGACGGTCTATAATGCTAGCATGGGAGGATTCCCCCAAATCACTACTACCACCAAAGGCCACTATGGAGGCGCAGGCCAGAGTCAGAAAAGCACCAGTACAGGATGGACCTCCTGTGGCTGTAACCCCATCTGGGTTCCTCATGAGTTCCCAGTCCACACAGCCTCTGAGATTCACACTTTCTCTGTCATACCCACTGTAGGGGAGAGGTCAGGGGTGTCACTTCCATAACTCGAAATCAGTCTGTGACCTGACTACAAAACTTGGCGTAAATCAGTAAATATGTAGGTCAGTGATTTTATGCACAAACACCAGCTACCTATAGTGTTAGGGAGATTGAAAGTGTGCTCCTTGGCTTATCTAATGATATGCAACACTTACCTGATATGGAGTGTAGGTATAACTCTCAACCTCTCAGAGCAAGAAAACTGGACAAAGCCATAAATAAAACTGGGACAAAGGCCCAAAAATAGGGACAATTTTTAAAATATTCTCTTACAAACTTGGAAAGTCGATAGAATAACAAGCTGTGTATTAGCATGAATTTTCTGAAGGCATGAAGTCTGAAACTCAAATGTCTGTCATTATATTATAAATTCAATCTTTAATGATTGCCACTAATTAGTCAGAAAAACAGACCAAAAAATGTGAGGCAAAAATCTGGGCATTCTGCGCAAATCTGCATAGTTCAGAGGTATGATAGGTACAGGGAGCTTCTGTTGCTGATCAAGTCTATGTTTGCAAATGTGGCCTGTGTGAGTGGTTTAATGAGATGTATGGCAACCTCCCTCCAGCCTGCTGCAGCAGGTTGTGCAGTGTTTGACCATGGCAGTGATTTTGGCACATACCATACCTACACATGCTATACAGACAGCTGCTTTAGATATCCTCACTGTCAGCTGTGGCCACACAGCCTGTCCCATCTGGCTGTCAGTGTTCACATTATTGTGGACAGTGATATTCCACAGAGTCAGCCATTGAGATGCCACACCATGATGCTTGTGAACATTCCGTAGTTCTGTATTTTTGAAATACCCTGTGGCACATGGAGAGCCATGGCTGCTTGTTACTGTTAGCCAGGTCTGTAGGTTCTCATCATGGGACACTGAGTCAGGATACATGCAATTGAGCCAGTAGCTCTACAACTTCCTTGTCACAGAGCACATTGATCCTTAAGACTGCAGGCCACCAGAATGTACATTGTCAGTGGTCAAACACTACATTTCGGACTCATCACTCAAGGATGTGCCCCCTGACTCCTTACAGCCTGTTCACAGAGTAAGTGCCTACTGAATTCACTTATCATGACCCTACCCCATATTATAGGGTTACTATCAGCTGCCAGTATGTCCTTTCCATCTGCCTGTGCAAGTGATGATGACTATGAACTGTCCACCACCTATCCTGCAGGGGTAAGTTTATGTCTGATGTACAATGTGGCTAGTCCATGGCAATGCCTTGCACAGCCTGTATGTAATATTGCATACATAGAATAGAACTATGTTCTCTTAATTGTGGCCTACAGTTGTGAACAATGTGCCACTTTTATTCTGTGTTGTCTTAACTATGGCCTATAGTTGTATATAGGACACAACTCTACAACAGTGCCACAGTATACTGTACCAGCCTCCGTTTTTCATGTGATGTCCCTGGACTCTGTAGCCTGTCCTACTAACATGATGAACCATGCTGGAATGGTTTCTTGCTGCTGTAGCCATTTACAAGCTGCCATATTGTTTAGCATGCCACATACCACAAAGATTTTGCTGCAGTTGTGCCGTGCATATTATAGCACCTTGGCTGATGTGTCCATGCAGCAGACGTGTCCCATCAGTTTTCCAAACACATGCTGGATGACATATGTTTCTACATGGGTAGCATTGGAGTGATTCTCTTCTATGGTCCATGACTTCAAAACATATCCAACATGATGTGCAGTGTGCAGTAGCAACAGCTTTAATTAAATGTGGCCTGCTTCCTACTTGCATGGTATACTTGTGTACTACCCTGTGTAATAAACCTGTGTGTGCAACTACTGATTAGATAATGCTGTAAGAAGCCCCCTCCCCACATGAGCAATAATATAGGTTGTCTGTATGGCATAGATATGAATCACTGGAACTGTCATGGTGGTGCATTGACAAATTATGTTTAATACCCTACACCTGGCAGGTTGAGAGAATGGAAGCTGTTGCTGTATCTCATTCCCCATACACTAAGTGGAGCCGTGATGGCAGTGTGTGTTTGTGTGTAGTTAAAAGTCTTGCACAGTGGTGGCTGTATCCTCTGCAGCCCTGGAAAACCAGATATGCTCCTCTATGTGCTATATCATGATGTCAAGGAAGTGGTATAGGACATGTGAGGTTGATTCCTGTGATATGTTTAATTATACCCTGTTAGTTTCTGAAAGGTCCCTGTAGCTTAAGAGGGCTAATGCTGCAGACTATTGTGTCCACTGGAATGGGCATTCAGCACATCACCCTGGATTCTGCTTGTGGCTGACACAGTTCAGCTAGTTTTCATCTCATATAGTTTCCCCTGTGTCCATTTGGTAGCAGTCCATTGTCTACTTGTCCATAGGTGCTGTTATGTAAGGCATTAATGACACCTTCTGCAAGAGCACAGATGGCTGTGCCATGGCATCATGGGCACTAGCTACAGTGCTGACCACTGATTCATGTTGGTTAGATATAGGCACTGCTATTTTTAATCTATTTATAGCATACACCAAAATTCCTCTATATTCTGAATAAGTTTGTGCCTTGGTGTAGTATGCCTGTTTTATTCATTTCTGAATTGCTCTATTATGTTTGATGCCCTTATTTGCATAACCTTTGTGCCTCATTTCCATGAACTTCCTCACTTCCAAATCATTATGCAGTTATCTGCATTTGTTATATAGCATGCTGTTTTTCACATACTGGATGGCTGTGCTATCTGTGTCTCTAAATTGCCCACACCCTGTAGGCTTAGTCTACCTGTGTTTATTTGTAATGGGCATTGCACTAAATGTCTGGCCTGTATTCTGTAATTTTTAAACAACTTCACTAAACATCATAATTACTTAGTCATAGCAAAGATTAAAAATATTTCCCCCCGGGACCAAACAACATATATCCTGCTCATCTGACAACCCCTCCAATTTTATCAATTTACTCAATTTCACCCAAACTATAAACTTCCCCACTAGAATCGATAAACACACCAAGAAAGAATCTATTCTAGACTGGATACTAACCAATAAGCCCAACTTTGCCCGTAAGGCTGGGTGCCTCTCCAGTTCTCTCAGTGATCACTCCCCTACCTTTCTTCTAAGGAAATGTATTCACTTAATGTCATTTTCAAACACATACGCAACAAAAGAAAGTTTTCCCCTACCTTCTTAAATTCCCTACTTCAAAACTGCAACTGGTCACCGCTAAAATCACTTCACCTAGACCAAGCTGTACAATATTTTAATGATACCTTCCTCAATATCCTTAATACCCTTGCTCCAACAATAAAAATTCACTCCAAAGCCAAAAACCTACCTTTGATAACCAAAGATGCTAACTCTCTTATTAAACAAAGGGATAGAGCCTGGACTGCTTATCAAATTTCCAAAACCTAAAAAAACCACACCTCTTGCAAACAACTAAGAAACCTAACTAAGAAGCAAATATTATCTGAAAAAAAAATCTTATTTTCTAGCTTGTCAGCAAAAACACATAAATAACCCACAAAAACTTTGGCAAAACCTTAATTACCTCCTCAACCCTGGCAAAACCTCTACCACTGCACCATCTACAACAAATAGCACTGAATGTATAGCATCCCAGTTTAACTCTCATTTCATCACATCTTTCACCTCACTTTTAAACAACAACAAATCTAACCAACCCCTTACAGTGCCTACCTCTACTAACTCTAAACCCATCTACTTCGCTTTTAAACCCATACAAACCTCTTATATCAAAACTAAAACCCACCTGTCTAGCAGCTGACCAACTCTGTAATGACTTCTTAAAAACAGCTGCAAGCTCAATCGCCTATCCCGTATCTATCTTAATCAGTCGTTCCATTGCAGAACAATATGTCCACATACTATGGAAAATATCTCTTATCGTCCCCCTCCACAAGGGAGGCCCATCTAAAGATCTCTCTAATTATCGGCCCATTGCCATTCTCTCACTCAGGTCTTAGAGAAATGTATCCATAAGCAGCTCCTAGACTACCTCACTGCAAATAACCTCTTATCTAGTTCACAGCACGACTTCCGTCCAAAACACAGTACCGCCACAGCCCTCATAGGTTTCACTAAGTACATAAACCTCCTCAAAAACAATGGACAACATGTCTCTACTATATTCCTTGATATGTCCAAAGCTTTTGATATGGTATCCCACCAACTACTGTTCAACACTTTAGACTCCTTCAACCTCAACTCTACAGCTTTCAACTGGTTCTTTAGCTACCTTACTAATCGACAACAGGCAACTAAATGGGATAATAAGCTCTCCAACAGGCAACTAAATGGGATAATAAACTCTCCACACTACTCCCAGTCTCTTTTGGGGTTCCTCAGGGTTCCATCTTTGGCCCTCTCCTTTTTATTATATTCACAAATAGTATAAACACTGCCACTAAATCTGCTTCTATTATTCAATATGCTCTCAACGCTTCTCTTATTTGCTCTGCTCCCACACCCCAAGAACTCCAAGATAAACTGCAAAAGTTGTTTCTAGATACTGAAAATTATCTAAATGAACTTCAACTCATCCTAAACCCAAACAAAACAAAATTAACTATCTTTTCTAATAGGAAATCCAAAGCAAAACCACCACCTCTCTCCATCTACTCCACTAATGGCACTATAATAGCACTATAATAGCACCAGTTAACCAAACAAAACTACTTGGTGTCACGATAGACAACAACCTAATATTCAGTAAACACATATCACTCACAATAAAGAAAGTTCACATTAAACTTGGTGTTCTATATAGGGCTAAACCTTACCTTACTCAAAATAACAGACTAGTCACAGCCAGATCCCACCTATCTACTATTCGCTAGTTCTCAACTTTTACATCTACTTGATTCCTGCTATAACAAAATAGCAAAATTTGCTGCTAATGTACCCAACGGGACCCATCATTGCCTTGCTCTTCAAAAACTACACTGGCTTGAATTTCCCAATATGTTATCACTCAATCAGCTCACCAGTGCCCACTCTATTATCCACAAACCTGAAAACTGCCCTGCCCAGTGCAACTAAATACCAACCCCAGGACTCTTAGATCATCTGATAAATGTATACTTAAGGTTACAAAGTCCCATAAATACTTTGGTGACTTTCTCTTCTCCCTCCAAGTAGCCAAACAGTGGAACCTATTATCCCAGAATATCTTAAAAAAACGCATACCGTCATAGCTTCAAAAATCTCCTAAAGGAATATCTTACTCAACAATGGCTATCCTGGTTAGTTTCTCATGCCTTCGATCAAATGTTTTCTATTCTGCTATCATCTTGTCTTACTTCTACCAAATGAAAATACCACAATGTTTTTTAGTTATATATCTAATGAGTTTCATATTACTGTCTGTAATAAGGCTTAAGAAATGTAATGTTTTCTGTTTTACAGTCACCTTTTTGTAAATTGATTGTTGGTAACTTGCAAACTTTTGTATATTGTTTGTAAATCTTTTAAAAATGTTTGTAATCTTTTTGTACTATTCTTATGGAGCTTATCTCCCCAGGTCTCTGCTGAAAATGGGCTACTTGCCCAGCCGGACTCTACCCGGTTAACAAATGTAAAATAAATAAATAAAATAAATGGGTGTGTAATAAGAAGCTCCAAGCATGCCCTCGCTAAACCTTTCCTCAAATTGTTTAACCTAAGCTTAGCCTCAGGATTTGTTCTCAGATTATGGCACACTACATTGGTGATGATACCACAACAAACCCCAGTAATTCTAGACCCATCAACCTTCCAAGCCTGATCTGCAAAGCTATGGAGCATATTATAATTGATCTTATCAAATATGGTACCACAAATCTTAAGGTTAGACCCCAACAGTTCAGCTTCATCAAAGTGAGATCATGCCTATTAAATGTAGATGATGTCTTTAAGAAGGTTGCAGAGGCTGTTGACAGTAGACATGCAATTCAGACAGCCTATCTTGACCTAGCTAAAGTGATTTAAATGTACCCCATGTGAGCATTGTAAGTAGGCTTTAAGTATAGATCTTTACTGGTAAGATGGATAATAGACTAGCTAAAAGGTAGGACCCAGACAGTTCATTGCATGTGCCTCATGTGAAAATATTAAGGTAACCTGTGGAGTCCCCCCCCCCCCCACACACACACACACACACACACACAAGCTCTGAACTGAGACCCCTTCTTTTTCTGCATTTACTTCTCTGATCTCCAAACTAAGAACCAGGACCTCTGGTTAACCAAGTTTGCAGATGACTTCAAAATAGATTATTGTATTATTAAGACCTCACCTCTCCCCCCAAACCACTGTCACATGTACCCTTCAAAAATAATTTACTGTTGCTAATACCTGGTGTACTGAAAATAGGCTTGAATTAAATGTGAGAGAGTGTAGTATTGTTTAATTTGACAAACAACCCCTGTTCTCCAGATGTAGTGCAGATAGTACTCCACGACTAAAACAAAATCCATTCAGGTGCCTGGGTAACTGAGTTGACAGTCCTGTCTCATCAAATAGCAATTGTAGTCAGAAAATCCTTATAACCAGTAGCAACCAATAGCCAGGGGTATATAATCTATATCTGAAGATGTCATTGTCTCCATATGTTTAACACTGATTAGACCAACTGTAAACTACATTGCCTCCTTTGAGATGTACCCCACTCAACATATCAAACAACTAATGAAGTCCTAGAGGTTGCTAACTAAGAATATTTCAGGCTTACAAGACCCTGAGCTACCAAGGTAGGCTGGACACTCTATCCCTTTCCACAGTATATTATAGACTCTTGATGGGTGATCTGTGCCTTGGGTACTATGCCATTAAAAAAAACATGGTCTTTGATCTCCTATTTCTCCACAAGTCCAGTAGCTTGGCAAACACACCAGAATCAGGGACCTAAATCTTCACCAACAGATAAACAGGATGCAATGAAGAGAGAGATTCATTACTTAGATACTCATCTCTAGACTAAGCCACCAAGTTAAGCATGGAATATATTATCATACTTCAGTCAGAACCTGGATGGATGGATACTTTCAAACTTACCCCAGGACCAAATGGCCTAACCATCCTTGAGAAGGGGGTACAGTCTGAGGGTAGATGTTGGTAAGGCTTTGGTTGCGAGACTAAATTGTCTTGTAGCTCCTGTGAGTCCTATGGATAACAAAAGATAGCTATACACTTAATACTTCACCTTTAATACAAACATATTACTACAATTTTTCATTTATAATTTATTTTACATTCGTTGACCAGGTTTGTCCGGCTGAGCTGATAGCCCATTTTCAGTGGAGACTCTTGGGAGAAAAGCTCCACAACATTTACATTTAAGATTTAACAGCAGAACAAAATATGTAGACAGTAAGACTTTTGACAGTACTTAAGTTGAAAATATACAAAGGAAATACAAAATTCTGAGCTGATAAAAGCACAATCTAGAAAATATGTAGGGTGAGTAGAGTTTCATTACATATATAAAATATATCAGTTGGAAAACACTGGAACCACCACAATGCTTAAAATCAAACAATTCTTATTTAATTGAGTAAAAACAAGCGCTTTCACGCACAGTAATCGTGCGCTTCATCAGGTTACAAAATTTTAAAACTTAAAACATTCCTTATATACAGAAAGTCAAAATATTAACAGACAATCAAACAGGCAATTTAGGTCAAATCATTGAGTCAGCTTATTAGCTAGATAGGAAATACTGCCCATAAAAGGTAGAACAGGAAACCATCAGAATGTTAACAAACAGTCAATCAAGCGATTTAGTCAAATCATTAAGACAGCTTGTTATCTAGATAGGAAATACTGCCCATATAAGGTAGAACAGGAAACCATACTAATACATCCATTTTCATTCAAAGTGTGTAATATGTATAAGGAAACTTTAAAAGTTATATTTAAAGTCTGTTGACAAGATCTATTTTCCTAAATGTAACTACTTATCATAACCATTGTAAACTGATAACATTGAAGTAAGATAAATGCTACATATGTCAATAATGAATCTTCTATTGGATATACATAAGGAAATCTAACAACCATTTATAAAACAGATAGGCAAATAAAAGAAAAAACGAAAAAAAACAAGTGAGAGACAAAAGAGAAAAGAAAAGAAACATGAAATAATGTGTGAAATAAGAAGAAAAGATAAAAGAAAAATAAATGCCATATATATATATATAAAATATATATAGACAATGAAGAAAAAAGGGAATGGTTGTTGATACAGCCAGGTAGTTGTAATAAGAGCAAGTATGCAGGTGGTAAGTAAGTTGGGGTACTATAAGAAGGCTTGCTCTTTCACACCAACCGCCTGCATGTCCTCTCTCACCACATCCATAAACCTTATCTTAGGTCTTCCTCTTTTCCTCTTACCTGGCAGCTCCATCCTTAGCATCCTTTTCCCAATATACCCAGCATCCCTCCTCAGCACATGTCCAAACCAACGCAATCTCGCCTCACCTGCTTTGTCTCCAAACTGTCCAACCTGAGCTGACCCTCTAATATACTGATTCCTAATCCTGTCCATCCTAGTCACACCCAGTGCAAATCTTAACATCTTTAACTCTGCCACATCCAGCTCTGACTCCTGCCTTTTTGTCAATGCCACCGTCTCCAACCCATATAACATAGCTGGTCTCGCTACCCTCTTGTAGACCTTCCCTTTCACTCTTACTGGTACTCGTCTGTCACAAATCACTCCTGACACTTTTCTCCACCCATTCCACCCTGCCTGTACTCTCTTCTTCACCTCTCTTCCACACTCACCATTACTCTGAACTGTTGATCCCAAGTACTTAAACTCATCCTCCTTTACCTACTCTACTCCCTGCATCCTCACCATTCCTCTACCCTCCCTCTCATTTACACACATATATTCTGTTTTAGCCCTACTGACCTTCATTCCTCTCCTCTCTAAAGCATATCTCCACCTCTCCAGGGTCTCCTCAAGCTGGTCCCTACTCTCACTACAGATCACAATGTCATTTGCAAACATCATAGTCCACGGGGCCTCCTGTCTCATCTCATCTGTCAACCTGTCCATCACCACTGCAAATAAGAAAGGGCTCAGAGCTGATCCTTGATGTAATCCCACCTCCACCTTAAACGTATCTGTCACTCCCACCGCAGTCCTCACCAATGTCACACTACCCTCGTAAATATCCTGTACCACTCTTACATACTTCTCTGCCACTCCCGACTTCCTCATACAATACCACAACTCCTCTCTAGGCACCCTGTCATATGCTTTCTCTAAGTCCACAAAGACACAATGCAACTCCTTCTGACCTTCTCTGTATTTCTCCAATAACACTCTCAGAGCAAACATTGCATCTGTAGTGCCCTTTCCTGGCATGAAACCATACTGCTGATCACTAATCACCACCTCCCTTCTTAACCTAGCTTCCACTACTCTTTCCCATAACTTCAAGCTGTGACTGATCAGTTTTATCCCTCTGTAGTTACTGCAGCTCTGCACATCACCCTTATTCTTAAAGATAGGTACCAAAACACTTTTTCTCCACTCCCCAAGCATCCTCTGACTTTCCAAAATTTCATTAAACAATCTGGTTAAAACTTCCACTGCCCTTTCTCCTAAGCACCTCCATGCTTTCACTGGTATGTCATGTGGGCCAACAGCCTTTCCATTCTTCATCCTCTTCATAGCTGTCCTTACTTCCTCCTTGCTAATCTGCTTCACTACCCCCACATCATCCACCCTTCTCTCTCTCTCATTCTCTTCATTCATCAGCCCCTCAAAGTACCCTTTCCATCTACTCAACACACTCTCCTCACTTGTGAGTATGTTTCCCTCACTGTCCTTTATCACCCTTACCTGCTGCACATCTTTCCCAGCTATGTCCCTCTGTCTAGCCAATCGGTACAGGTCCTTTTCTCCCTCTTTAGTGTCCAATCTCTCTTACAACTCTCTATATGCATTATCCTTATCCTTCGCCACCTCTCTCTTTGCCATGCGCCTCATCTCCTTATACTCATGTCTACTTTCTTCATCTCTTTGACAATCTCACTTCTTCTTCGCCAGCCTCTTCCTCTGTATACTCTCCTGTACTTCCTCATTCCACCACCAGGTCTCCTTGTCCTCCTTCCTCTGTCCAGATGTCACACCAAGCACCTTTCTAGCAGTCTCCCTTACTAGCTCTGCTGTAGTTACCCAGCTATTCGGTAACTCTTCACTGCCTCCCAGTGCCTGTCTTAACTCTTCCCTGAACTCCACCTCACAATCACCCTTTTTTAACTTCCACCATTTAATCCTTAGCACTGCTTTCACACTCCTCCTCCTCTTCTTGATCACCAATGTCATCCTACAGACCACAATTCTATGCTGCTTAACTACACTTTCCCCTGTCACCACTTTACAGTCTCCAATCTCCTTCAGACTGGCCCTCCTACATAGGATATAATCCACCTGTGTGCATCTTCCTCCACTCTTGTACGTCACTCTATGCTCCTCCCTGTTCTTAAAATACGTATTCACCACAGCCATGTCCATCCTTTTCGCAAAATCCACAATCATCTGACCTTCTGCATTCCTCTCCTTAACACCATACCTACCCATCACTTCCTCATCCCCTCTGTTCACTTCACCGACATGCCCATTGAAGTCCACTCCAATCACTAGTCTCTCACCCTTGGGTACACTCACCACCACTTCATCCAACTCACTCCAAAATTTTTCTTTCTCATCCATCGCACAGCCAACTTGTGGCGCATATGCACTAACAACATTCATCATTACACCATCAATTTCAAAATTCATAAACATCACTCTATCAGACACTCTCTTCACCTCCAAAACACTCTTGGCATACTGTTCCTTTAGGATAACCCCTACCCCATTTCTCCTCCCATCCACACCATGATAGAACAATTTGAACCCGCCTGCTATACACCTGGCCTTACTTCCCTTCCATCTGCTCTCTTGAACGCACAATATATCAACCTTCCTTCTCTCCATCATATCAGCTAGCTCTCTCCCTATACCAGTCAAACTGCCAACATTCAAAGTTCCTACCCTCACTACCACACTCCTAACCTTCCTCCTCTCTTCCTGCCTTCAGGCATGCCTTCCCCCTCCTCTTCTCCTTCGGCCAACAGTAGCCCAATTTCCGCCAGCACCCTGTTGGCTACCATTACTGGTGGCGGTCGTTGTTAACCCGGGCCTCGACCAATCCGGTATGGAAATATGAAATGTTGTCCGCATAAGTCATTTGGCAGAGGTTTTACTCCGGATGCCCTTCCTGACGCAACCATCCCCATTTATCCAGGCTTGGGACCGGCACAAAGAAATGCTCTAGCTTGTGCATCCCCAGTGGCTGGGTTAGTTTAGTTTATACAATTAAATTAATAAAAAATGCAATTTAGCTACTTCATATCAAAAATACTTTATGGCATTTTTACAGTTTATAGTTAACACAAATCACAGTAGGTCAGTGGAAAAAATACCGACACTGTCTCCAGTGACATTGTAAGAAGTAAGTGCTTCACAGCACTGCCATTGTAAGTAAATGAAGAGACAAAGCACCTGAAATCATGTCTAGGCTTTGTCACATTATCAGGACAGAAAGTGCATACTGGGTTAAGAAGGACAAGCCGAAAAGATCACTTCAGCTTGGCAGTCTTCACTATTTCATTTTGAAATATAACCTGGTAAACTGTCCCTGGCAGTTAATGTTGCATAGCAGTTCAAGCTGTAATGAAATGTAAATGTTATTGTTCATTTTCTGATTGGAGGAGTTTAAGCTAATGAAGGGAATAGTACTAGATTAATTAAGCTGATGAAAAGTTCATTCATTGACAAAAGGGATTTTTAGAAAACATTAAAGTTTTGTTTAGTTATACATGCAGATAATATTGTAGCTGTTTAGTAACATTACTCAAGAAAAAAGATGTGTTTACCCTGTAGGCGACCCAGATTTGACTAAAGGGTTGGGTGTCTGCAGGAGTGACGTGGGGAGGATGTGAGTGAGTAGCTGCTGATGACTCGCCGGTTGTGGGAGAAGGGAAGTGGCTGTGGCTTGCCCCACAGCACTAAGTGATCACCCAGTGGAGCTCCATGCTAACCGAGCTTGAGCTGTCCTAGGGAATTCACACTGTGCAACTGAGGGGGAACTAACATGCAGAGCTATGCTTCCTGTCAGGAGGTTGCTGGCTCATGTGAGCAGCTAAGCCGGAGGGATATGCAGCCAGGGGGGAGAAAGTAGGTTGCCTACTAGAACTAGAAAGCTGGCACATTCCCTTCCTCCTGACTGTCATCAGGAAACAGAGGGTTGATTGGGCTTTGGACGGGAATGAATGGGCCACAAGGCTCTCATCTAACACAGAAATACCTGAATTGGCCAGCTGGAGAAAGTAGAAAAGTCACTGTTCAAGGTCTTGGGGGGGGCAAAAATTGACAAAGAAATATGTTTGAAAAATAGTTGTTGGTGCTGGCTTTGTGAATGAATCACACAGACATACCAGCATATTTTCAGGCAGGGGCAGTAATGTCCTTCTAGCCTGTCAATATACCAAAACATTCATTCCCATAATAAGAGATCAAACTGTTCTTAAAAATATGTAAACTACTGCTTGCTTTAATATAATTTGGTAGTGTACTGCATGCATCAGCTATTCTCTCAAAGAACTGATTAGTACAAATCTTCTCAGAGATAAGAAGGGATAATGAGTCCCCCTTTTTTGTTTCCCTTCTGTATGACTGCCCCCGCCTTCTTTGGAGGTGCTCTCAGACAGATGAAGAGTGATTAGATTGCCTATTCCTGTGTTCTCTCTGCCCCCAGATGTACCTATGGAGGTTTTAGGGAAGAAGCCTGTAGAACCATTTATTGTGTCTTTGTTGGAGCTTCTCATTAGGAATGTTGTCAGAACAGCCTGGAGGTAACCATGATTCTTCCGTTAGCTATGAAAAAGGTTGCTGTCCTGTAAAGCCACTGTCTTGAGTTGCAGATCCTAAGATTCACCACAAATTGAAGTCCTCCTTGAACCTGGCTCAGAGAAAGACCTTCATCAGGTTGGAGTTGGCTACTTGTAATGTCATTCATTCTTGACCTTGTAGAGGGTTCAAGAGGTCATCTTCTTAGCCTGCTGGCTACAAATGCACTGCAGAGGCCAGGTTTGGAATGTGTAGCTCCTTCTTGACTTCATGGCAGTCACTGTCTTTATGATACAATTTCCAAACCTAAGAGATGCAGGTGTAGCACTAGATGAAGCATTACTGTCTTGTCCCCTTACAATCGTGGACCTTTTGTTGGTGTCACACATCTGCTGCCAGTCCCCGGAGTGGTGGCCAGACTCCATGAATCAGATGGGAAGGGTCTTCCCTTCCTGTAGCTGAGTCCATCACAGATCTTGGCAACAGATGTTTCACTGATGGACTGAAAGTCTCACCTTGGCTTCCAAACAGTGCATATAGTGTGGTTTTCCCTAACAGAGTGTGGCTTCACATCAGCCAGTTAGAGCTCAGAGCAGTGCTTCTGGCCTTGAAGGTGTTTAAGCGGCTGCTTCTAGGGTGCCTCCTCATGTGGTCATATAAGCAATCTGTCCTGTAGTATCTAAATAATAAATGGGGCACAAGCTTGTAAACCCTGTGCAAGAGAGAGATGTTTATTTTAGCATTGTTTCATGTACTGAGGCCTCATTCTCTCAGTTCACATCTCATAGTAAGTGAAACAAGCTAGTGTATGCCTTGAGCTGGACTTTCATTCCTCTCTTGAAGCTCCACATTTAAAGGCTGTGTGACGTCAGGGTCTTCTAGAGGTGAGTCACACTGGAATTAGACCTGTGTGTCACCTGGAAGAGCTTATTTCTTCCCTCCTCTTTTGCTCAGTGCACCATATGCATTCTCCCTTATGACAAGGGAAGGTCTTGCATGCCGTCCCTCCATTCCTTTTGATTCTGCACTTCATTGCAGAGTTCCTGGGAAAAAGACCAAAACTCATTTTTTCAGCATGTTGTAGTAGAGAGTGGCATGATTTTAGGCTCTGAGAACTCTTGCTATACAGGAAACCCTTCTGGTACTAGCCAGGGCTGCCCTATGTGGATGGGGTACAGTCATGCCCACCTCAGGCTTGGCTTCTGGTGTAAATCCCATTATTACATAGACTTTCCAGCAGAGGTTCTTAGAGAAAATTGAGTTTCTGAGAAGCTCTCCACCTTGGTAGGCCTATGTCTCCAAGTGGAAAAGGTTCTCAATTTGTGTGGAGTGTTACCTTGTACCACCCCATTCTGTTAATCAAAAAGTGATTTTTAACCTATCACACACACCTGAATTCTCTGGGTCTTAGGTGTTCTATGGATAAGATGACTGTGTCAGCTATATTTGCAAGTTATGCCTTTGTAGGGGGCAGAACTATGACTTAGCATTGGCTGCTCAAGCAGTTCATTAAGAAAGTGATGAATCTTTGTTCCTTGTTTAAGAACCTGCCCCCTCCCCCACCCCCACCCCCACACACATAGTATTTGAATTTCGTAGTAGACAAGCATGGCTCCTCACGTTTTAAGCTTCCTAGCTCAGCACCATTGAAGTTCATTTCTCAGAAAACTTTGTTCTTGGTGGCCATCACCTCTTTGTTGTACCTTAGACCGTCTGATCCTTCTGTGAAGGGAAAAATATGTCATCATTCACAAGGCTAGGATGCTCTCAGGATGAACTTCCTCCCCTTCCTCCTAAAGTTTCCCTTGACCAGTCCAGTCATGTGTGCATGTGTGTTTTTGTGGCAACAGATGCCAGCCTTTGCAAGTATGTATCATCATCATGTAAGGTGTTATCTGAGTAGGATGCACAAAGTTAGGAACAGGGACTGGCCTTTCATTTCCTTTGCTGGGGGATGATGTTAAGCTCTAGTCTCATGCTAGGCTATAATGGCATGAGTGCCAGCTACTACAGAACAGCAGCAAAAAGGTAAAACAATTTTAAAAGCTATTAGAGACTCCATTCTAAACGTTTGACAGAGTGAAATGTTCAGCTTTTAAAGCTATTTGTTCCTTGGAGGAGCATATTGTCTTATTACTTTTGGGCAGCACTATGTTTTATGGCTTTCAAGGGTCTGTATCACTTCAGTAATTCAGTGAACAAACTAATCGTCAGACTAAGTTTTCAGGGAAAGCTTTCATAGGGCAAAACGATGGTTGGCCACCATCTAGAATTTGTCCTGTTCCCCACTGCAGTGTGATCTCAGACTTGGTATATTTAGTTAGGGAGGGTTGTGGGGGGGCTTAGCTCCCCACCTGCGTAGGTGTTAAGTTTTGTTCTTTTGTTTTTTTTTTACGATCGCTAGGGCGGACTACCGTCAGTTTGCTGTAGGAAAGTTTTTTAGTTTGATTAGTTTATTCACTGAATAGTTCGACAAAGAGGCGTTCACTAAATAGTGA
>NC_056741.1:1095792017-1095797017 GCF_019279795.1 Protopterus annectens
CCTGAATGGGGGGTCGGCGGGCTCCTTGTCTACTTTGGGGATGCGAATGCTCTTCCTAGGCTGGGGTTGTGCACAGACAGAAAACAAATTCCTCAAGGGTGATATGCTGCTTGCATTCCAGGGTTTTGAGCAGCTTATCAATGGTAGTGAAGCTTTTGTTCACTTCATTCAAGGTCACAGCCTTGTAAAAGTCCTGGTTAAGTAGCAAGTTGTTAAGTTTCTGTACATAGGTTTCCTGCTCCATAAGTACAAGACCCGTTCCTTTATCCGCTTTCATGATACGCAGATTGTGATCCTGGCTTAAGTCCCGCATGGCGTCCAGTTCCGCTGGTGAGAGATTGTACCATTTATGGGAGTGGGGCTCATTAAGAAGCCCTCTGAGATCTTGCTCACACACTCTTTGGAAGGCTGAAAGCGTGTTGTTGAGGGCTGGGGTGAATAGACTCTTTTTTCTGGGGGCTGCGAGTGTATCAGGAACGTCGGAGGATTCCGAGTCTGTGTCCTCTGTGTTACTCAGAAGCACTTTCAGATTTAGTTTTCTGAGATAAAGCCTGAGATCCAGCAGAACGTCCGTGATCTGTGCTCTTTGTGATGGCAAAAAGGAGAAGCCCTTGTTTAATAAGCTCACATGGGCCTCTGAGAGATTTCTGTTAGTTAAATTGAAAAGTGTGCTGGTGAGTTGCAACTCCCGCTCCCCTAGTACCTCCTCGTGGAGCTCCTGTCTGTCTGTGCACAACCCCAGCCTAGGAAGAGCATTCGGCATCCCCAAAGTACACAAGGACCCCACCGACCCCCCATTCAGGCTCATCGTCTCTAACTATAAAACCAAGACAGAGACAATATCGGAATACCTGGACTTCATTTTCAACCCGCTAGTTCAGGCAACGGATTTTTACATCAAGGACTCCTGGGACTTTTTAAACATTTTGCATGAGAGCAATATTGATTTTTCAAAATGCATGTTAGTAACGCTAGACGTAGTAGCATTATACTCCAACATCCCCCACAGGGACGGTTTGGAAGCGTTAGAACTGTTTCTTAACAAGCATGCTAAATACAATGTTTTTGAAACTGAAATGCTTATAGCTTTAACCACAGTGGTTCTGAAAAACAACTTTTTCTGCTTCAATGGAGCCATCTACCTACAGACCAAAGGGGTGGCGATGGGGTCCAAAATGGCCCCGTCTTTTGCCAACCTAGTCCTCAGCACATGGGAGAAGGAGACCTTGACCCATATACAAGGCTTCCACAAAGCCCACTTATACCGTCGTTTTATTGACGATTTTTTTCGTGTGGGAGGGTGACAACACCGAGCTGGACACCTTCCTTACGACTCTCACAAACAGCATCCCATACCTAGACTTTGTAGTCTCAGGACGAGGGACCCACATCTCCTTCCTTGATACTCAGTTAACCATTGACCCCAGCACTGGCAGCCTTACCTCCAATGTGTATGGAAGAACACTTACAGGAACAACTTCCTGGATTTCAATAGTCAGCACCCCTTCTTTATGAAGAAGAATGTGCTCAAAGGGCAGTACATCCGCCTCTCCAGGATCATCTCTGACGATGATACCTTCCTCAAGGAAAGCCAATTCCTTTCAGAAATGTTCATCCGCCGACATTACCCCAAACAACTAGTAGAGGATGTGTTTCAAGAAGTGGCCTCTCACAGATCAGACAGACACCCACCCATCCTTACTCATGGCTTCACCCCCCAGGTGACCACCAGAACTACTGAACCCAATAACAGAAACTGTAGTTTCCCCATCCCCATCAGCCGAGATATGCAACCCATTAGGGATATCATTGGCAAAAACTGGAACATAATAAGAGCGGACCACAACACCCATCAGATAGTGGGTAATGAGCCTGTCTTCTCATACAAGAAGACGAGAACTCTTAAACAAACCTTTGAAAGGAAAGAGACCCCCATACTCAGGAATGGCGCAGACCCCCATGAGCCTGCTAACCCACAAAACCCCAAAGGTATGGGACCTTGCAAGCATTGTGTAGTCTGCCCTTTCATACACTCAGGCACATCCTACACTTTTCAACACTGCAACATCACGGTGCAGTTCAAAGCCCAGCACGACTGCCACTCAACTTTTGTAGTCTATGCAGCCTACTGCAACCAGTGTTTTCCTTCTACATTGGGAAAACAATTAGAAAGCTCTCAGACAGGGTGAAGGAACACCTTGCAGCCATCAGGCATAATGACAGTTACAATGCATTAAGCAGACATGCCACCAGCTGCAATGGCTTCACCTGTTTTAAATTTCTAGTGGTAGAACAGGTCCAGCAGTTTTTTGGAGATTGCAACACACTACTGGAGCTGAAGGAATTAAGATGGCAACTCCTCCTTGAAGCAGATACCCCACCAGGGCTCAATGAGAATCTCAGCATTAAATGTGCATTAAAGTGGTACAACTAAAAAGTTAAAGCACGCCACCTAGTGGCAGGATGTTAGCAGATAAAACCTTTTGTTTTACAGCAGTGTCTCTCATTAGTCCAAATACTACTGCATTGGCGTAGAATATCTACCAATCATAGTGAAGTATTGTTTACACCAGTTAGACTATTTAAAGCCTGCAGAGTATTGCAAATGCATTACATTTTGCTCTGATGAAGTTCGATTGTTACCAATAAAGCGAACGAAAGCGCTCAGCAAATAACAGTTCTGGCTCAGCGTCTATTCATTGGAATTCTGTTTTTGTTTTTAACAGTTCGGAAGTTTTCAGTAGTATAAGTTTATTTCTTCCTAGTCTTATTCGGTTATATATATATATATATGTATGTATATATATATATATATATATGTATATATATATATGTATATATATGTATGTATATATATATATATATATATATATGTATGTATATGTATATATGTATGTATATTGAAAATCTGGTAATGCAGGATTTACAGACAAATCGTACTAACATATTTATTAATCATACTAAGAATCTTAGTAAAGATGAGTATGAGGCTTTGCAGTCTTTGATTAACAACAAAGATATCATTATAGTGGGGGCTGATAAGGGGGGAGCTACGGTGATTTGGGATAGGATAGAGTATACTCAGGAAGCCATTAGGCAGTTAAATGATCCTATCTCATACATTAAGCTCCCAATGGACCCAACACTTGACTTCAAGAATACTATAGATAGGTATTTAAGTAGAGCTTTAAAGAGAGGCAGTATAACTGAAAATTTATACAAACAACTGAGAGTTGATTCACCTAAACATCAGTATTTCTACCTTGTCCCCAAGATTCATAAAACTTTAGTGTGTACACCAGGTAGGCCAATAGTAGCGGGCAGAGGCTCATTAACTGAGCCCCTTTCTGAATATTTGGAATTCAGATTAAAACCACTTTTAGATCAGGTTAGGGCACGTATCAAAGATACCACTGAATTTTTATCTTTGATGGAGGATTTACAAGTACCAGTTCAAGCTCATTTGGGAACTTTAGATGTACAGTCTCTATATACCAGTATTCCACATCAGGGTGGTATTAGAGCTGTACAATATTGGTTGATACAAGCTGGTATTTATACTAGAGAAGACATGGACTTTATTATTAACATATTAACTTTGGTATTGGAACATAATGTTTTCAGCTTTCAGGGCCAGTGGTATCTCCAAAGCAAAGGAACAGCTATGGGGGCAACTTTTGCTCCCACATATGCAGATCTGTTTATGGGCTTATTTGAAGCCCAATACATTTATCAGGATGATTTTGCATTCAAGAAACAGCTTTTGATGTGGAGGAGATACCTAGACGACTGCTGGGTTATATGGAATGGTACTGTGGGTGAATGGAATGTTTTTGTTCAATATCTAAATAAGAATATATTTGGGATAAAGTTTACAGGTAAAATACACCTGTTTACAGTTGATTTCCTGGATGTACATGTCACTAAGACATTAGATGGCACAATAGCTACAACATTACACAGGAAACCGTTCTCAAAAAATTCTTTATTGTTGGCTAATAGTTGCCATCCTCCACATATTATTAACAATATACCCACAGCCCAATTCCAGCGCATCAGACGAATTTGTTCGTCTAATGATGATTATGAAAGCCAAGCAGCAGTTTTAAAACAGAGGTTCTTGGATCGTGAATATCATGAATCGAAATTAAATGAAGCATATTCAAAGAGTAAAGAGCTGAATAGAACCATGTTGTTAAAACATAAAGATGGAGACACTATGAATACTATGCCTATAGTTAGATTTATTACAAGTTATGGGAGCAATACATTTAAGATCAAGGAGATTATTTCCAAGTATTGGCACATCTTTACTAGTGACCCCTTTTTTTCAAATATTATACCTGAAAAATGTAATTTTGGTTATAGACGGGGTAAGACTCTGGGACAATGTTTCTCAGGTTTTAAGAATGAAGTCCCTAGTCATATGCAGATGCCAATGGGGCGTCCAGGATGTACCTTTTGTGGAAATTGTAGGTATTGCAAATTAGTGTCTAAGACGTCATCATTTACATCGGTCAATACCAGCAAAGTCTATGATATTAGACATCATATCAAATGTAGTAGTTCCTGGGTTATCTATATGGCAGTTTGCCAATGTGGTGCATTCTATGTAGGACAAACGTCATGTAGTTTTAAACAAAGAATTGCACTTCACATTAGTGATATTAAATGCAAACGAGTACGTAGTGCTTTATATAAGCACACTATACAACATCCAGCCTCCCATTTTATTTTTGTGGGGATTGATACGTTAAAAACAAGTAATGTCAATGAAGCCCTGCGACATCAGCTACTCACTAATATGGAACGTAGGTGGATTGTAAATCTTGGAGCATTATTTAAACCAGGTCTCAATGACCATTGGTGAATGGGGGATTAGTTATTTAGCTATACAATAGTAAATACATGTATATGGCAATATGTCGTTGAGTAAATATTATATTTAATAATTGTTGTTGGGTATAAGGTTGGTTCAGGATTTTGTTTTTTCAAACCAT
>NC_056741.1:1095804517-1095914517 GCF_019279795.1 Protopterus annectens
ACCACCACAGAGCATCTACTAATAAAAAGCAAGACACACCACATTGAAACTCTGCTCCCGTTTAGGGATCACAATAAGTTACGAAAAATCTGCCTTATTCCCATCTCAGCATATTGTTTTTATAGGAGCAGATCTAGACACCACAAAAATGATAGTAAAGTTCCCCCAGAAAGAGTTCACGCCCTTCGACGTCGGGTCTTAATCCTTCTATGCAAGAGGAAAGTTCAAGCAAGAACAGTTCTAAAAGTGCTAGGTATCATGGCAGCAGCAGTAAACTTAAGTCCAGTAGCGTGGCTACATATAAGAATTCTTCAGTGGCTGCTATTCACTCAGTGGTCCATGCAGGAACTGTCCATGTCTCACCAAGTCATTATAACAGAATCTTGCAGGAAAGACCTTTGTTGGTGGCTTCACTCCACTCACGTGACTTTAGGGCGACCCTTTGTTCTTCCACAGCCTTCAGCCACAGTGACAACCGGCTCTTCCCAGATAGGGTGGGGGGGCATTATCAGGGAAGGATAGTCCAAGGCACTTGGTAGAATCACGAGGTCCACTTGCATATCAGTGTCCTAGAGATGAGAGTGGTGCTGTTAGCGTTGCAAGCATTCCAAGACTCTCTTCCACTAGGAACGATTGCAATACAAATGGACAATATGTAGGTCATGTAGTATATAAACAAACAAGGAGGAATCAGATCTTATCCCCTTTGCCGAGAAGACCTGAGAGTATGGCAGTGGGTGACCTCTTTCAAATGCTTTCTGACAGCCACGCACATCCTGGGGAAATCCAACGTGATAGCAGACTAACTCAGCAGGGCAATTCTCTTAAAGCTTCTATGAGAAAATTGTGTATCAGCAAATGGAAAAGATTTTCCTCCCGGGCCTTGAACAAACATATTGGCCCTTTCTCTGCACTTATATCTTCCACACTGGAGTTCTTAGCATAGCTATTTCATGACGGGGCAGTTGCAGCTACTATTCAAGTTCAATTAGCGGCAATCTCTAATTTCCATTTAGGCGAAGCAGGACCAAATGTTATGTCCCACAGATTTTGCAGAGCCTTCTTGAGGGGTACCATTCTGTTAAGACCCCCCCCCCCATTAAACCACCTCTAGCATCATGGAACCTATATTTTGTGTTATCCTGTATGATTCTTTCCCCCTTTGAGCCTGCATCATCCTGTGACATGAAATTCTTAACCAGGAAGACAATTTTCTTAATAGCTATCACTTCAGCTAGAAGAGTTTCGGAGTTACAAGCATTGTCTATCAAAGCCCCATGTATACTGTTCGAAAAGGACAGAGTGTCACTTCATACAAATCCGTCCTTTCTACCAAAAGTATGCTCAGAATGAAACGTAAACCAATCCATAGACTTACCAGTCTTCTTCCCTAATTATGACAATAAGGCAGAATATATCTAGATGTACTCAGGCATTTACGTTTTTACTTGCATAGAACAAAGGACTTTAGAAAGACTGACCAATTGTCTGTGTCCTTCTCAAACTGTAAAAAAGGTGCTCCAGTTACTAAGACCACTCTCTCCAGATGGCTGTCAGGTTGTATTACATTCACCTACAAATCCCAGAACAAACAACTTCCTGATAAAGTAAGAGGTCATTCTACCAGAGCTATTTCTACCTCTTCTGCCTTTCGAGCTAAACTGCCAATTGATACCATTTTTGCTGCAGCAACATGGGCAAGACCTCATACCTTTATTACTCATTACAAAGTTGATTTGTCCTCCAGGGACAGGGCCTCTTTTGGGTCCAATGTTCTGAAGAATATTCCCCCTTGAGTCACCTGAGAAAGATGGTGCTAGGGACGCTGTCCCATCCAGTACAAAATGAAGGTGAGATAGAACAACATCAAATAAAAAAGTTATGTACTCACCATAACATTCCATGTGTGTTGTCCATCTTGCCTTCATTCTTACATCTCACCCTCCTTTCCCCAGCCCTTAGCTCCTGGAGGACCGAGAGAATTTATTTGGTGACTAATATTTTCTGACCCTCTTCTTGGCTTGTAAAGTAGTACATTTTTATATGCTTATATTACTATACCAGCAGACAGGATCTGGGGAATTCCCTAGGGCATCACGGGATAGAGTGTAAGCCACGAGCTAAGACCTCGGGCTTTTGTAAAAGGACGAGTCAGAACCTAGGATTGGTTCCAAACCCAACCAGTACAGAATGAAGGCGAGATGGACAACAGACATAGAACGTTATGGTAAGTACATAACTTTTTTTTTTTTAATAACTAAAATAGCCTATAGTGGTATACAGGATTAGACACAAACCTGTAAAATGGTCACCCTGCTAAAGGAATTAGCAAGTTAGTAATAAAGAATATTGGAAGAACTGATGGATTCCTTCCTTGAAAAGATGGGAAAGAAGTTCAGAAAGGATGCAAATTTTGGCAGAAGTACAGAACAAGTTTTTCATTTGTGTATTTATGCAGGTACAGCAACCAACATGGGAAAGTAGAACAGCTATTAATAAAACAGACTGACAGATGGCAAAGTGACTAGCAAAGAAATAAAGCAGAAGAGGTATTCTGGAAGGCGGGTACATGGTTTGGATGAGACTTTTCCCCATCTGTTAGAAGTGTGGTGATTGGAGAACAACTGGCAGAATTGTACAGTTTTTCTTTAGTACTAAAGTTGTCTGACAAGACTTTAGTTTGGCAGCAGTGGTTTTCTTGCATTAAACTAGATCTAAGAAAGAGTTGGGCAATCTTAGCTTCACTTTCTTGAAAGTTCATTGGGAAAATCCTGTTTGCCATGCTAGTCGAAGTCCTTAGAGCTTAATTCTTTGGCTGATAATCATCAGCATAGTGTCATACAACAGAAGTCTTAACAAGTTGTTCATGTCTCTGTTGGGGTCACCACTACGAAAGGCAAGCATAAACTTGTGAATGTGTCATGTCTGGAATTCCATAAGGCTTTTGTGTTCATAGGAAATTTATAGAAAATTAGAGTTTGGATGTAAGATGCATGTGGTAAAGTGGATTAAAACTGGGTGTTTGATGGAAAACAAAGGATTTTTAGACAGTAACTGACAGAAGAGCATTTAGAAACAGTGGAGCGCCACAGATTTCAACTATGGGACCTGTCTTTTTTATTGCTTTGATATTTTACATGGAAATAGCAAGCAAATAAGCTTACGTTGGGAGGAAATATTCCCCAGAGAAGCCTGAATTAGCTTACATTGTGAGCAGATACATGGCAACCTGCATTTAATGTATTAAAAAAAAAGTGGACTTAGGAAGTTTAGGAGGGTTGTGGAATATAAACAGTCTTTGTAGGCTGTCCTTGCGCAAGAAATAGGAGGAGAAAGTTATGATTCATGCCATATGATGTGAAACAGCAGTATCAAAAGGTCTGTGAGATGCTAGAGTGCCTAACAGAAATAATTGATTACAAAGATACTGGTGTTATCCTTGCAGTGTATAAGAAACTGTTGAGATAACATTTGGAGTATGCAAATATGTATGTTTGTATGGGAAATGCTGTATAATTGTCTGATTTTTGCTCAAATTTTCTCCCAAAAAAATCAATGACTCTTGTAATCTCTTGTTTTCTTTTTATGAGTATGTTTGGTGATTGTGTTTTAAAATTGCTGAGACATCAATTATTAAGATTTTTTTTCTAATTAATTTGATTAATTTTGTTTTGACTACTAGGATGGTCTGAATGATCAGGACTGATTTTCAACAGATGCCTGGCAGAAAGCTTTCAACGTAATCACACCATAACCTATAAACTGAATTAAAAACATAGATACAGCAGTATAGGTGTTGGCACTTACTGAAAACATCACAGTAAATATATATAATATGTGTTACATTCATGGAGTACAACAATGTGCTAGAAAAGCTTACTTTTCCACCTTTTGTACCACCTTCTACAGTAGACCTAAAATATTTCTCCTGGAAGTTATTATCGGTGTTTGTCACTTCGGTCAGAAGAATTCCCGAATCAAAAGTTCTAGTCTGCTCAGACTGTGTTTGTAGCCTTTCCTCCTCGATAGTAGTTTTTTTTTTTTTTTTTTTGCCTAAAGTGGTTACAGAAATCAGTTTAAACAAGATCATTTACCTTTCTGTATTCTCCCCAAGTTATGTGAATCAAGGAATGTTCTACTGAATGGATGTTCAAAGGCAGCTCATATATTTTAACAGCTGGCAGTCTACATATGAGGATAATTAGCTATCTGTGTGCTTTCCCATGTGATGGTAGGGTCAAAAGTGACTGGGCTCTGTCTTTCCAGCTGCATCTGTTACTGTTCTGTTAAGTATGGCAGTTACACGCTTTGCCAGAAGCCCACGCGGCTAGAGCTGTGTACTTGTCCAATTTTCTTTATCAGTACTTCCATTTATGAAACCTGTCAGACAGCTTCTTGAACATAAAAATGACACAACAGCCCTAAGGCTAATAAACTAAGAAAAAACACTGAAAAATAAACTCAGAAGAAGCCATTTGAATTTTATGGCGAAAGCGCTCAGTCTGTTGGTGCTGTATTAAAGTGTTTGCTACAACTTTACTGCCTTGGTGACTCGATTTTTTTTATTTTTCAGTGCTTTTTCTTAGCTACTTGAACATGTTTGCAAAACATTGTAGACTAGACCTGATATCTAGATCTTGGTCTTTCTTTTGGGCTGCTGTTATCGAGGGTATATTTCCATAAGGAGACAAACTGTGTGAATTAGCTATGGACTACATATGTGCCTTTTTTGGATCAGATGTGAAAGATATAGCTACTTCCTGTAATACTAGGTCTTTTAGGAGAGGTTCATTAGGAGAGTAAACTAGCAGTTAGCTCAGAGGATTAAAGCTATGAGTTGCTGCCTGTACCGGGGACTGAATCCCTGAGCCTCTTTTTGTCTGAGCAAGTCATTTAACCAGACAATAGTCTGAGACAATTTGGAAATTGGGCTAGGCTCCTTAATGGTCTCTTGGGCAGCGTGATTAGTAACTACTTATAAACATGTAAATAACCCTCCCTGTTGCCCCTGTTCTTGTTGTAAGTATTCATGTGTCTGCCTTTTGCATAATATTTTGCTAACATGATGCCAGTTTTGATGCTTGAGAATTGGGGGTAGGGGCAGTGAGGAACACTGCAGTATGGGTAAGAGAGGAGTTAGCATAAGATAGTTTTACCATCTGAGCAGAACTGATGCCAGGCCATCAAGTCTGTGATATTATTACACAGAACCACATTTAAAAGATGGAGCATTATGGATGTGTAATTTTGAGGTATATACACACATAGCATGCTAACAATGTGAAATTGTGACAGTGCAACAGAGACTGGGCTGTGAGCAAAAATGTAGAAAGATTTGCACGTGTATATTAAGAGGTTGAACAAGGGAAGGAATGATATAGTGTACTGCTGTTTTTTGATGGAGAGTAAGTGGGATGTGTTAGTTAAACAGCAAGTACAGATGGAGAAAAGACATAGGTGGTAGCTTGAAAGGATAAGCCTAAAACTTAAATTAAGGACATACTAGTTCAAGGAGAGATGTTTGGACCATGGAGCATGAGCTTAGTCAGTGGTATAGCATCAGTTCTTGATGGGATGGATGAGGAAAGTATAGGACAATGGAAAGGGGGTGCCAGCTGCAGAAGAGCTAACTGTGATGGTGATACGGACTCAGTAGACTGGTTGTTGTTCTTTTGCCGTTTGTATACACTGTGTATGAAAGTCTCAGTCATAAGGACCAGGTACATTTTTATTATCCCTGGAATCTTCAAAGAGCCCATATTCTAACCTTATGAGCCATGATCCCTTAAAAATCAACCCCATTTGGAGAACTAAATCCTTCAGCACTTTGGAAACACTTTGAAAGAAAATTAATGTTTTTGCCTCCGTTTTTTTCATGTAATGGTGATCCCATTGCAAGGCATTCCTTCAGAGATTTCTAACAATGATGTTATTAGGCAACCTCAGAATTGCCATCACATCCCCAGCTGATAATTCTGCAGATCTGTCTCTTATGTCAGGCATATCTCACACTTGAACCTTAGTCTTATTCCCCATAAGGGTTTATGCTTCAGGCTTTCTTCTTCTTTCATTTGGTGACAGATAAACCTATAATTCACTGCCTCCTGGCATTGCAGAGTTTAAGGAAAATTCTTCACCTTGTGTCCTTTCTAACGAACCCGTCTCCATCCCTAATATGAATGTTGTAACTGCTACATTGTAACTGCTGCTGTTTGAACTGACTGATTTTAGTGAAAGATAAGTTGTTTTCCATGATACCCCTTTAGATGGCCATCATCTTTACCTGCTGCATTTTGGAACTGCAGACTCTTCCAGAAGGTGCACTATTAACCTTTCACTAGGACCAGTTATTTGTCAGGATGAATCCTTACTATTTCTCAGAATTTTTGTCTGAATGTTCTGTTAGCCAGTCCACACATTTCCTTGTATTTTTCCTAGACACTCAAAGCAGGGAGTGCAAGATCTCCATACCTTTGAGTCTCTCAAAAATGTACAGTCTGACAAAGACAGACAGACACTTCATTTCCTTTCCTCCTGAAATAAAGGGTGCATTCAGGACTAAGCAGATGCTTTCCAAGTGGTTTGCATGCTGCATCATCTTTTCAGATAAAATAATCCTAGTTACCCATTTCAAGGATCAGTTGCAGCAAGCAACCGTGACATTGACTGAATCTTGTGGTCTAACATTCCTCGGTGCTAAAAGAAAGAAGTGTTGTTTAGGTATGCTAATACACTTCATAGCTCATTTTATATTTTTGCATTATAACTTAATATGCTGCATAATTAATTGTGTAGATGATGAATGTAAAGTTTTGAATTTCTCAGAGGTACATCACAAATATGTAGAAGTTGGTAGCTGATAGTATAATGTTTGCCTAATAGCCAATGCCACATTTAAATGGCTGTACCTTAATTTGTGTGCATGTTTAATTATTCAGATGGAAACCTGATCAGCTGTACTTGAAGTGTGTGCTTTAGTTAAATATCTTACTAATGCCATTGCTATGTCAGAAGATGCCTGAAGGTAAAGGAACTTTTCTCCCCAAACCCGCCTCGGTATAAATCCACTGCCCATCAGAAAGTAAATAAGCTAGAAGTTCAGACTGCTGACCAATGCAATTAATCAGCATTACACTGGAGGAGGGGTAAACACTTTTAGCGCTTGTTTCAAGAAGGTGCTCAAGGCTGACGTGTGCACTATGGTCACTAGGTTATCACTGCACTCTTTCACCAGGTACTGTAATTTGCATATCCACTCCAGAAACAGAGCATCCTTTGAGACAACATTTTATCATGAAGTTTTCTTCTGCCTGTCAAGTTTCTTATGCCACTTTAGGCATTGTGGGGTTACTGACAGAGATTCCTCCCAAGTATTAACCTGTTGCATATGGCCTCATGAAATAAGAGGTACTAGATATGTGAGTACTCACCCTATCATTTGACCTCTGAGATGGCCCAGATTTTGCCCATCTCTTTTTTGTTGGATTCCTACTTTTACCTTGAGTTACACTGAAGTCTTTCAGTTAGGCAACCCAAGTTTGTAAATGTATATCCTTGTATTTTTTTTTGTGTATTTTTGCATGTTGAATACTATTTGAAAATGGATTAGGTATTATTGAAGATAGAGATGTGCACCCCCCCCCCTTGAGTTCTGCACACAGACACTGTGTATGACCCAAAGCGGACATACCCCATCAGTATGCAAATTCAAGAAATGTTTGAAGAAGCCACATGATTCCACAAATCAAGGGTGTACCCCATTATCAGGCACATCATAGTGACCCTCTCAAAGGTCATTTGATATGAGTACTCACATACCTGTTATTTGTGTCAGTATATGTAAAATTTCCATATTTTCTTAAAACGTACACAAATGAGGTATCTTGTGTAATGGCATATTATAATTAAGCAATAACTCACAAGTGGGTGTGGGTATGTATCAGGAGTTACCCACAGTTGGCATGGTTTGATCACGCGGACGAAACCCGAGTGATTAAACTAAGGCAGCCGTGAGTAAATCCTGATGTACCCACATCCATTTGTGGGTTATTGCTGTTATACAATAATATTTAAGATTCAATGTATAATGGCATTGTAGTGTTCTTCACGTAGTTTCCTTATTCTTCAACAGCTTCTGATGTACTGCACGCATGCGTATGGAGCTCACGTTCCCATGCATGCATGGTACATCACTGCTGTTTGAAGACAAGCAACAGAGAAAAGAGATTATATAATGACCCCTATTAATGTTCAAAAACGTGCACGCTGATTGGTCAGCGTGCACGTTGTAAATCAGTTATAGTAATGGAAAAAGGTCTGGTCGCCCGGACTTTTTCCCATTACTATAACTCTTTTTTTTACAGCAACGGAGAACGCAAGATCTCCGTTGCTTCACACTGTCTCACTATGTTAAACGAGTTTAACATAGCGAGACAGCTTTAAAAAAAGCAACGGAGATTCTCCATTGCTTTTTTTAAAGCTGTCTCGCTATGTTAAACCCATTTAACATAGCAAAACAGTTTGTAAAAAGCAACAGAGATCTTGCTTTCTCCATTGCTTTTGCCCACAGCTCTGATGTACTGCATAGGCATACGCATGCGCAGTACATCAGAACTGCCGCAGAATATCAGACAGCTGCGGAAGGGCAGCAAGGAGGCATTATACAATGCCATTATTTAAGAAAAGTAATTATTGTTTTCCTTAAATAATGTCATTGTATAATAGCAATAACCCAGTTCTGGGTGTGAGTAATGCTGGATTTACCCACGGCTGGCTTTGTTTGGCCACTCGGGCTTCGCCCTCGTGACCAAACCACACCAACCATGGTTAAATCCAACATTACCCACACCCAGGCGTGGGTTATTGCTATAATCTCCAATGCTGCTTATTTTTTTTTGGGGGGGGGGTTGAAGGGTAGCAATGGAGGAAGGAGAACCTCTGTTGCTGTTTTATGAGGTAAAAATCTGGATATTCTGCAAAAATTATAACAGTTGAGAGGTATGAGAATCTGGAGAGTTTTAAAGTAGGACAGTGCCAAAAAAAAAAAGAAAGAAAGAAAACTCTGGTACATTTCTGTGCCTTTATTTTTGATAATATACCTGATTTTTCTTCTGTTTTGCACTGTCCCTCCATAGCATATTATAGTAGAAATGAATGGCCGCTGTATAATATTTCAGTGAATAAACTTTTTTCTATTGGTATATGCTCAGTCTACAGCAGGCACACTGGTTGGTCTGTCCAATCAGTGTGCTTATTTTTGAATAGCAATGTAATAAAAAAATAATAGTAATAAAATAATGTAGAAAGTTTCATGATGTTGTGAAAAGTAAGATCATGAGAGGAAAAGATGATGAGGCTTTATAACATACATTTTGAACACTTTTTAAATATTTCATTCATTTTCATGATAAATACATTGATCTTTTGTGGGCCATTTTCACCCACAAACCAGGCCACAAGGGCAAAAATACATGCATGCAGTGTGTACAGACAGCTTTTTTTTAAAGTAGTCCGTCAGCTGACATGCTCCTGTGGGACATAAGGAAACCAGAGTTCCTGAGGGGGAAAAAACACACAGACTACACAAACTGTAACCCATGTTCAGGGCTGAAATCACTATGCTGTGATGCTTTCTGTCATGCTTAAGAATATGTACTGAACTGAATATGAGCACCATTTGTGTATGTGCATTAATAGTGGAAATGTCAAGTAACTTTAAAGTGTACATCATGCAAGATATCCCAGTCATAACAATAAAATCCCCATGATATTTTGTGCATAGCCTGTAAAAGAATAATTCATCATTCACTCTCTGAAATATCATGCAAAATTACAATAGCTGAAGGGGATTTGGCTGATACCACTTTTTTTTTTAATTCTTGAAAAACAAAAATAATGTCAAGTTTGTAATACCAAAATAATAATGCATGTCTTACATCAATGCACAGGTTACCAAATTCCAAAGGAACATTTGTTATCACTGTTTGAGAAGGCTCAGGAACCTCTTGTCCTTGATGGTATCATTGCTCAGCAAGTGAGGAAGGAGTCTCATCAGCAAGAGACATCAAAAATCACCCTTGTTGGTAAGTAGGAGACATTTAAGGCTTGCTTCTTTTACAGTATTTTTTATTTTACTGGTACTTAACTTTTCTGCTAAAGGAGCACATTTAGATGTCCAGACACCATGCAATCAACTTAGCCCAAAGTAAGTTCTGAAGTCAGGATCTGTTTATAATTTTGAATCTGAAGTATCATTTCATAGGCTGTCACCATGCTGTACCCTTGCCTTTGCTGATATCCATTTGCATATCTGAAAATAATGTTGCCCCACATTAAAGCATTGTGTTCTCCTTAATGAGTTAGCTAGTTGCAGTTAGCTAAATAAGCTTATATGAGCAAGTTCTAAAACCTGATAGTGTTGTGGATGCAGAGAAATAAGTGTATGTATGGACTTTGCTCTGACCATTTAGTTAAGTATCTGTTCAAGTTGCAGAGGTAGCTAGCTGCTCCATAGGCTCACTTGGCAAGCTTATGACCTGGTGACCTTCCAAAACCTTAATGGCCATAACCCCATGCTGATCTGTTTACATATCTATCAATCTGTACACACACACACACACACACACACACACACACACACACACAAAAAAACACCATTCTGTCGAAGAATGCATAGACGTTTATTGAACTTTGATTTACAAGCTGTATGTATAATACTACATGTATCAATATAGTGACATTGCAATATAGTTGGAATAAGAAAGTTTCACGTTATTCCTTTCTGTTATACAGTATTCAAGTAAGCATATTTACATATTGAAGATAAGATCCCTCCATTAAAATATTATTATTCTGTTATTTCTTTTTTAATGGGTTGAGGCTTAATATTTTTGATCCAATGGCTTTGACTGTGTCCCCTGTTAATTTGTTATATGTGTTTTGTGTGTGCGCCTGTCTGTCTTTTCCGTCTCTCTCTCTCTCTGTGTGTGTGTGTGTGTGTGTGTGTGTGTGTGTGTGTGTGTGTGTGTGTGTATGTATGTATGTATGTATATATATATATATATATATATATATATATATATATATATACACATATATATACAAACAATATGTGTATTTCTAGTGTTTCATAGCCATATTATATGCTGGAGCAAGATTTCTGCTGAAACATACCACCGCTCATAGGCAATTTGAGCATTTTTTTGTTATGCTCTACCTAATGTCCCTGCTCTGCATTCAGTGTGCATTGATGTCAATTCAGGCAAGCTGAGGGCAACCTGCTGGTTTATATCCCCATTACTTGCAGCAGAGATGGAGCTCCATTGCCCATTGTGGGCTGTAGCCTTTGCTGAAAAACCCATCCATCCTCCCATGATATGTGATCTAGTAATTCTCCATTCTTTCTAGTGTTTTACATAGTTTAGATATCATCTAAAATGCTTCATTAGAATGTTCCCATGTTCTTTCTTAAAAAGACTAGTCCAACTTAGTTTTCCTGTAATCATCATGTTACAAGCCAGGACCCACACAGAGCTGCCTCTTTTGTTTTGGTGCCTCTCACAGTGTCACTGCTCCATGTGATGACACTAACTATCTTGACACACTGTATAGGTGTGACAAGCTTGTGCTCTATCTCATTTGTTGAAGGGTCATAGCCATAGAAGCCACCAGGTGCAAGGAGTGGTTAGAGAGCTGGATACAAGAATCAAGAGAGGAGCCAGAGAGGATTACAAGCCACTGGATCTCCTGTAACATTCTCATTTTCCACTTCTGTCTAGCACTATAACGTAGGATTCATGCTGGAAGGTTTGCCTCCCCCCTTTTGGCTTAGCTAAAGCTGACCCACTTCTGGTCAGGAAATGTCTTCCATCTGCATTACCATTTTGGCCAAGGGAAGATTGTTCCAGAAATTGGTAACTGAATTTTCATGGAAGGTTTGCTTCTTCGATTGACTTAACCATAGCTGTTCTGCAACTGATATAAAAGCTAATTAAAACCCTCTTCTTTCCACATTGCTGTTTTGACTGGAGAAAAACAGTTATACTAGAAATTAGTAAGGGTCCATGTTAAAGTGTTTGGTATTATCTGAATCTTCCCAGCCAAGGTTCTGCTGCCAGTGCAAGAACTAGTTCAAGCCCTGTTCTGTTTGCATTACAGTTTTAGCCAGGGGAAAACTTGAAAACTTTTACAAAACCCTTTGAAATTGTCTAATCTTTCTACCATGTCTTAAATGGTTTTAATCTGCTTAAGAATCATCTTCATATTTTAGATTTTTCTGTGCTATATATAGCTGCTAAATGCTGACCATTAAATCTTACTGCCTGACTCAGCAAGTGTAGAATTTCCTAGTATGCAAAGTATTTTTGTACCTTCTGTCTCTCATTTCTAGCTCGTGTTTATTTTGTTGCTTCCATACTCTCTCCCCTCTCCTCTTCCCCTACTCTGTTTTGCCCTCTCATCTTCCTTTGCCCCTCTGGTATAATAAGAGACCCGCTGATGCCTCAACAGCTCCTTGTCAGTTCAGTCTAGTTATTTTCAGTGTTCTGTGGTGCCCTGTTGCTGTCACTCTAGACAGACTAATACAATGTATTCTGTTTAATTTAATGATAATTACACCAATGTGTTATGAACGTGATATAGCTGTTTTCTTAGCTGTATACTCTTTACTTTCTCAAGTATGACAGAACTCTGGCATTTTGTCTCTTGTTGATGTCCACTGATTGTTTGACTGTGAGACCGGGTGCTACCTGCTACTTTCCATGCTTTGTCTGCTACAGTATACTACCCTACCCCAATTCCAACCCACCACTCTTCCTTTAATTTATTTTCCTTTTAATCACCTCACTTTCACACCTCTTGCCTGTTAACCAATAACTTTCCACTGCAAGGTTTCCTCCCACTCCCTTTTATGTAAGCTAGCTATTTTGCCTGCTTGCTTTAATTCTGCTTCCCTCTCCCATGTAGAGTGTAGTCTGAATTTTACCACACCCAGTGTAGAATTCGTCAGCCTTATCAGAGTCAGCTATTACGTTTTTTTGTAGCTCATTTTATTTACTTCTGTTTGGATATTTACAACAGTCAAAAGTGAGAGATTTGACTAACTCTTCCATCCACTTTATACTTCTTTTTATTAGTTTTAACTGCCCATCTTCCTACTCTGAACTGTTACTTTTATTAAAGGTGAACAGTTTGGCCACTTCCTCATTTTAACCCTTCAGTTTCCTTTTCTCATTTTCAGTAAGCAAAAGTACAAGATTCACTTAACTCCTCCCAACCTTTCCTTACCTCTTCTTCTATGGTCAAAGGTGAGAAGTTTGACCTCTCATATTTCTCCATTTTTTAATTTCTCCAAGTAGGATTGCCAATGCCTTAACAGGAATTTACCTCATTTCTAAGTCAGGGATCAATTAAATTTCATTAAATTAGTATTAGGTTCATAGGTTAGTACTAGGCTAACTGCCCTTGCGAGCCATTTTAAGCCTAGCCAATTATCCCTTGTGAGATTCAAACCCTGCACCTTGCGTTTGTAAGGCAAACACCTTAACCATTAGGCCACCCTCCCAAAATATGCTGTGTGTCTTTGCAGCAGGATTTAGAAAAATGCTTAAATTTACAGATTTTTTGCATTGGCCGGGAATCGAACCCGGGTCAACTGCTTGAAAGGCAGCTATGCTCACCACTATACCACCAATGCTATATTACATTATTTCAGTTGTTGATGTTTTTCAAGACTGCTCTTAAGAGCACCAGCAGTTTACCCAGAATTGTCTCCTATAGTTTATATGGAGTTATCTCTATCAACAACTTATTTAAATATGCTTGATTTTTTTTTTTATTAGCTGTTTTGCTTTTGCTCCTGCTACTATTGCAACCATCTGGGTATTTTGTTTTATTTTACATTGCTGTAGATTCTACTTGAATATCTTGATATTTTTTAATTTATGTGTCTTAGTGCACAGATCACTGTAATCGCTAGGCATAGCTATTCCAATGATTAATGCTATTTTTTGCTATGTCTGGTTTCCTTAATTCTGCCTTATTCACTGTTGGTATTGGATGACAGTTTAAATACCATGTACATTTTGCTAAACTGTCTTCATGGATAAGGCATATGATTGTCAGTGATTCATTTTCTGCCTTATAATGTAACCAAGTATCTGTTTAAAAATCAGTATACATTTGTGATAATACCACCAGTGGTCCCCTTTCATTATTTTATGATTTGTCTGTGTTAATTTACCCCATTGTCCTTGAAACTGCATTATATAGTTTAGATCTACAGTTATGCAAAGATGAGGCAGTATATATGTCTGATTAAAGGGTTCCATTTGTTTAGACTAAAGTTTTAGGTAATGAGGTATCTGGCTCATACCAGCATCCCCAGAGTTCCTTTGTAAAATTATTGAAATGGTTTACCCTTTGAAGCCTTTTTTTCAGTTTTGTGATATTCTATGACTTATTTAAAACATTTTTGCTAATATGTGTTTAACCTTTTAGCTGAACCCCCATATTTGCTACACTGTTTGAAAAGACTAAGGTAATATCTTGTGTGGAACATGGTTGCAGAATTTAAAACTTTTTCACCCCCCCCCCGCATACCTTTGCTTTGACTGCTGATTGGCTAGCCCCAAAAAGGGAACTCAGCAGTCAGGTTCATAATTTCATAGTGAAGATTTCTCCAGCACTTCGAGCAGAAGCATCTCTGGGGCTTTACAGGAGCAGCAGTACACTAAGAGGTCCATTTATGGCAGATGAGTCCCCACTGGGGAACCCCTCCACACAAAAATTGTTGCCCTTTTAAATAAATATTAGTTAATTTTATTTTCTGACTAAAAGCAGTATTCCTCCTTTAAAAAAACAGACTTTTTTGTTATATCAGAAGATATGATGTTGTCATTTTCATTCATTCCTCAACTGACAGGTCTCTGATCAGACTCAGCCTCTTTCACTAGACTCACTAGCTCCTCCTTTTACCCACAATGCCCCACCATCCTGCTATACCTCAAATCTCATTTGACGCCATATTATTTGGACATGGATTTTCTGCTCTCAAGCTAAGGTTGTTAAATAGGAATCTCTATCCCCTTCTTTATGTTTTTTTTTTCTTTTTAATATCTTTTTTCCCTTCCTCCCTTTGCTTTTACCTAAGGTGTGGACTGTTGATAACATTGACATTTTCTTTTTCTTCTAGTTAGACCTGTCTACCCTTGTGAGGGTATTCTTCTAAATACCATAGTTGGTATTCTTTCTCTTTCTTTTGCTGTCTGTCTGTAGGTTACTTCTGGAATACCATAGTTGGTATTTTCTTTTCTCCTGCTCTGTCTGTAAGTAAGTAAATAAATAAATAAATAAATACATAAATAATCTCTTGTCATTCTACTTGGTTTTGATATAGCTGACAAGCCTACAGACTTTAAGAAATGCACATCCTGTGGGCATAAAATTCCTAATTCTGATGCCCACAAGGAGTGTGTTTATTGTTTTGAGTGCTTCCCATCATGAAGTTGACTGTTTCACTTGTTTAGGATTCAGATCCCTTCCTTTGAATAACAGGAGAAACAAGTTAGTGCTAAAAGGCTTATCTTCTTCCTCTTTACCAGCTGGGGCTCAAATCCCCTCCAAAAAACCTGATAAAGGGAGACATAACTCAACTCTAAAGAAGAAGGAGTCCAGGAAATGGTCACCTGTTCGTTCTACTCATCCAGCTCCTATTCCCAAATCTCCAGCTAAAGTTTCTAAGAAACCAGATCCGACATCAACCTCTGATCCTACAGCTCCTATCACCAAATCTCCTCCTATTCAGTATCCATATTTCTCCATTGAGCCAATATCTCTTCGGCTCCATTACCTCTTTAGCAAAAGACACTGAGGAAGCACTCCAGACCACCATGCACAATTTCATCCCTTAGGTCCTACTGGAGTTTATCTGAAGCAGAGGTGGCTAGAAAGATGAAGTGTCTCAGCGCTCTGATCCAGATGGGGTTATTTCCAGCTCCGGCACCCATCAGACCCATGAGCCTTCCTGTGTGTGTGTGTATATATATATGTATATATATATATATATATATATATATATATATATATATATATATATATCCTTCCCTGATCTGACCAGTTGTTTTGGAGCCCTCGGTTACAAGATCTTCCAGAATATCCTTGTCGGATCTGAAGTTAGAGCTTTCTTCCACTCGACCTTGCTCCTGAGTTGCCTAGCTCCGATCTCTTCAGAGCAGGATGATTCTTGGAGCCATAGCGTCATGGCCGGCTCCGGGGGGTGGTGTTGACTGTGAAGCTGTTGGGGCCATCTTTGCCTCACGGTGCCTTGGTGTTGGACAGCATGGCTCTGATTCTCTCCTCAAGATAAGAGTCTATGGGTATTCTGAGTTCAGTGCAAATAGTGTTGGCATCTGTGTGACCTGCTATCATTTCACCTGGACCTTCTGCTTTTGATGTAGTTGACAGGGCTTTCTCTCTACCCAGAGAGATGATGTCCTCGCCCTCTTCTAACTCCATCTTTCTTCCTCCATTGAATTTAAGCTTTGAGCCTCTCATGTCTATTCCACTGGACAGCCGCCCCTTACTAGCCTTCAAAGAGTCCTAACACAGAACTTCCCACCCACTCCCGATACTTCACCAGACCACCCCACTGATGAGGTCCCTAGGAAGAGGAAGTTGCAAAAGGAGACACCTAGATTCTCCTCAAGAATCGATCACTGAAGACACAGACTTTGATGAAGGGGAGGAGTCCCCCAGATCTACACCTTACGATGCCTACTTGGGAGAGATTCTGGAACTTTTTAAACAGACAGGAGGAGTCAGTGTTTCTGGAGGCTTTTGAGACTGGCTCAGCTACGTTTTGGGTGGTCCCTCTGGCTAATGAGTTAATAGACCGTATCTCACATTGAGCATGAAAGGAGATGGATACTAGGGAACCCATACCTAAGAGACCAGATACGTTTTTAGCTCCACCCAAACATAGAATCCACTACAGTAAGGGATTCCCTGTAGATGCCATGGTGGTGATGGCAGCCACTAAGAGAGAGCCTGCAGAACAGAGCTCATCTGTCCATCCCCATAATAGGGAGTCCAGGGCCTTTTTGGCAAGAGCATTTATGACTTGGTGACCTTTGCTGTTTGGTCGTTGAATTATTTGGCACACTTCTATAGGTTACAAAGGAGTGTGACCAGGGAGCTTTCCATATCTCTTTCAGGATCCTTGTCTTTGGAGGACCAGAAAAAAGTTTTTTCACAACTGACCACCCTTCAGTCTATTTCCAGTGCATATATGAATCTGATCGCTCATGCAGTCGAAGATACTTCTAGGGCTGTGGGTTCAGGCATTATGGTCAGGAGGCATGCCTGAGTGTGCCAGTGAGATTTTGCGGAGCCCTTCAAGTCTTCATTCATCAGTGCTTCTTTTGTTGGATCATCCTTGTTCAGCTCCCAAAGTTAAGAAACCATTCTCCAGAAGTCAGCAAGACAGAAAGACCCTGCCTGCAGTTGGGATCCATTTTTCTACCTCTCAGTGGTCCTTCTTCCAGAATCAAAGAGGTGGTAAAAAGATGTGGGCTCGCAAGTCTCAAGGAATGTTCCAGAACTCAGGAGGAGATAGTTTTTCCTGGGGCAGAGGTGGGAACTCTAAGGGAAGACACTGCCATCATGGGAGAGGTGGCCTGCAGAACCAAGGCTTCAGAGGCACCTTCTCCCATAAGCAGTACCAGCACTCCTGAAGGGATGCCTGATTGCTCTACTCTGGAAGCAGTTGAGTGGTGCTTATCTCTGTACCCAGAAGCCTGGGCATCCATTACAAAAGGCACATGAGTGCAGAAGATCATATTCAAAGGTTATTTCATATAATTTTCCCAAATTTTGCCAACAAAAATGAAAAAGTTCCCCAATCTTCCACCCAATCAGAGGGAAGTATCAGCCTTTGAAATTGTAAAGCTGCTAGAAAAAAGTCCCCCCAGACCAGCAAGGATCCGGAACTTACTCAAGATTCTTTTTTAGTGCCAAAAAAGACAGGGGATTTAAGACCAGTCTGTAGCTCAACAAACTAAACCAATATGTAAAATATTCAAAGTTCTGAATGGTCATGGTTCAGTCCATTTTGCCTCTTCTGTGAAAGATGATTGGATGTGCTCAATAGATCTTCAGGATGCGTACTATCATATCAAAATGAACAGGCACTCCAGAAAACACCTGCACTTCTGGCTGTGAGTCAGTCATTACCAGTTCAGAGCACTACCCTTTGGCCTCACCATAGCCTCCAGGGTGTTCACCAAATGCATGGTAGTGGTAGTGGCTCACCTGAGACCGCTGAGATTCAGTGTTTTTCCATACCTAGAAGACTGGCTCCTAACCACCCCATCCAGACATCTACTTATTCAAGCAAGGGATTACATGTTCCATTTATGTCATCACCTGGGCATCATGGTCAGCTACATCAAATCACATCTTACACCTATAGAGTTTGGTGTTCATAAGTGCTCATCAAGACATTATCATTCAGGTAGCCTCGCTTCTTCCAACAAGTGTTCATACCCTCAGACTACAAGTCAGGACATGATCTTTCGCTCTTACCCTCCAGCAAAGCTAGTGTTGCCAGTCTTAGGATCGATGGCAGCAGAAATTACTATTTCCATTAGCTAGATTTCATGTGCAGATCCTGCAATGGACTGCTTCAGTGCACTGGTCTGCTTTTCAGCATCCCTTGAGTACTCATGTCAAAATTTCTGAAGTTTGCAAAGAATATTTTATTATGTGGATTCATTCAGAAAAAAATTAAGACCATCCCTTTGTTCTTCCACAGCCAGTAGCCACAGTCACCATGGACGCCTCCCAGATTGGGGTGCAGGGCATTTCATGTGAAGAACAGTCCAATGTACTTGGTCACTGGAATAGGCCAATTTGCACATCAATGCCCTGGAAATGAGAGCAGTCGTACTAGTTTTCCAGGCTTTTCAATATGTTCTCCCCCAAGGATGATTGGTATACAAACAGATAATATATCTGTAGTTTGGTACAATCAACAAACAGGGGGAACCAAATCTTACCCACTGTGTTGAGAGGCTATGAGAGTGTGACAACAGGCAATGTTTTCTGTTCGTTTTCTTATGTCAACACACATATCGGGGGAACCAATGTGCCTGCAGAGAAACTAAGCAGGCCCATTTTGATGCCTTTCGAGTGGTCTGTCAATCAAAGGCTGGTGGAAAGGCTGTTCTATTAATGGGGCCAGCCATACTGCGATCTTTTTGCTTCTTCCCTCAACAACAAGTGCAGCAGGTTCTTCGCCCTGGTGCCACCACAGAGAGAGAGAGAGTCACCAAGAGATGCTGTAGTCCATGATTGGCCCTCTGGTCTCCTTTATGCTTACTCTGCATTACCACTTCTCCCCAAATTCCTACAGAACGTGTCCCAGTTGAAAAGTACAGTCCTCCTCATTGTGCCTTTTGGTTCCCCTTCCTATTGCCTCATCTTTTGCATCCACCTTGGATACTGAATCTAAAGCAGACCTTTTTTTCATCCAGCAGGGATGAAACACCCAGACATCAATGGCCTCAAGTTGACCAAATGTTTTTTTCTTTTCCAGTGATGGATAGACAGTCCAGGCTTTCCTTCCCAGTCCAGCATGTTCTTTTATCCTGTCAGATACTTTTTATTAGGAAAATTTACAAAAGTAAATGGAAAAGATTTTAAGTTTAGGTTCTTCAAAGAGACCTGGACCCCTTCTCTGTCCCAGTCTAAGTAGTTCTCAATTTTCTGGCTTCCGTTTTTAACAAAAGGGTGAGTTATTCTACTATTAAAGCTCATTTAGTGGCCTTTTCTAATTTTCATTCAGGTGAGAATCATTCCTCTTTGTCTTCTTTGAACTCGTGCAAGGCCTTCTTTAACGGTTCCTATTTTACACAGGCCCCCATTTAAAGATCCTACCCACCTTGGGATTTGACTATTTTGTTGCATGTTCTCACCCTGTCTTCTTTTAAGGTCAATCTTAGATGAAGGATTAAGTTTATATCCTGGAAAATAATTGTTCTGGTCGCTGTCACTTCTGCTAGATGAGTATCTGAACTCCATGCCCTCTCTGCTAGATCTCCACATTTGACCTTTCATAAGGATAGTGTGTCGTTACACATGAACCCATCTTTTTTTTTTTTTTTTTTTTTTTTAAACCTAAGGTGGCCTCCAAATCCAACAAAAGTCACGTCATCCATTTACCTGTGTTCTTTCTGACTGAAATTTTCAAAGGAAAATACATACTTATCTGTGTAGCACCAGAGATTTTAGGAAAACCGACCAATTATTTGTATCTTTCTCCAAGAACAAATTGGGTAAAGCAGTGTCTGAAGTGACCCTAGATAAATGGTTGATTGATTGTATATTATTTGTTTATAAAGAAAAAGTTTCTTTACTTAAGCCCTCAAAGAATATTCCATGAGGTTTGCTGCCACTTCATCTGCCTTTTGACAAGAGTGTCCATAGATGATATTTGTGTAGCTGCCACTTGGTCTAATGCTCATACCTTTATTGCTCATTACAAGTTAGACATAATTTCCAGAAATAGGGCAGCATTTGGTTCTGCTGTACTCTACAATATCCTTCCATGAGGACTGCCCAAGGTTCATCTAGCTGAGGACTCTGTTCCATCAGTTGAAGAATGAATGAAATTGACAAAATTACATAAATGTTATGTACGCAACATAATGATGCATCTGTGTTATCCATTTTCATTCTTCCTCAACATTCTCCAACCCCCTTCCTTTTCTTCCTAGTGAGACCTAAAAGATGTAATTTTGGGAACCCACCTGTTCCCTGTTTGGGCACCAGCCTTTCTGTATATCTTTATCTTGTCTTTTCATAATTATATAGTGTAGTGTATATGTTAGAGTTGGGTTAGCAAACTTGATCTGAGGTGCACCAGGATGCTGGGGCATTGTGGGTAAAAACAGGAGCTCAAGAGCTAGATCTGTGAGTCTAGTGAAAGCAGCCGAGTCAGATATGAAACTCGTCAGTTGAGGAAGAATGAAAATGGACAACACAGATGCAATGTTATGGTGAGTACATAACTTTTGATCTGATGTTGTAAATCTCCATTCATTCTTGATGAATGGGACTTGGTTCCGATCCTCGGAACCGGCTCAGCTGTTATACAGCTCGTGCCAGCCAAAAACCTCTCAAGCTAAGACTCTACCCACAATACCCCTATCCCAATTACCTCAGATCTCATTTGCCGCTGTGTCAGCAAGATGCATCAGCTGTTGCTCTAAGCTAAGTCTTTAAAAATGTTCCTTATTAAGCTATTTCCTTGCATTTCATTTTCTATAGATAAATAGATATATATTTCTATGTTATACCTTGTAATTTTTCAGTTGTGTGTGTTCGAATACCCTACCCCTTACCTCTGGTAATCTCCGTTACCATTGTTGGTAACCAGTCTCCCAACCTTCTTACCATTTGTGGTAATTCTTAGTACCATCATTGGTACTTTCCTTCCCTCTTTTCTCTTATACCTTTTGACATTTCCCACTGCCATAGTTGGTAGACCTTCCTTCTATCCTTTGTGTGCATGTGTGTTGCTGCGTTTAGCTTGTTTCCTTTATACACTGATTGTTAAAATGGCAGAAAAGCATAAAGGGACTTCTAGATTGAAATAGCGCCCAGACTGTAGAAGAAAAATGCCCAATTCTGATGGGCATCTTTCATGTGTTTATTGTCTAGGATCTCCACATCTCGATCAAAATTGTGATATCTACCAGGCCTTTAGTAACTGGGCCTTGGTCGAGCATCAGAATAAGCTCATTTTGAAGGGCTTATTAAAAACTACCTTCAGTGAACCTTTGTACAAGTCTTATCCCAAATCAGACCCGTTCAAAAAGAAGAGCCACTCAGTACCTGCATCCTCCATGGCACTGGTGGCACAAAAACATAGGGCTATGGTTCCGACTACCTCCACAGAACCAAAAGAGACGGTACCGAAACTTCAACTTAAAGAATCCTCAGCACCAACTACTGCCACTATGGTGCCTTTGCACCAGCATCAGCACCACCTTCTTTAGTTTCCAGCTCGGTGTCAACTTCCCGAACTGCCTCAACAGGCTCTGCCTACCCCCTCTGTGCTGATACCGGATCCAAATTTTTTCCCAGGACGAGGTGTTCACCTCCGATAGACCCTTTTGTGGGCCATTTGCCCAGTTCTTTTCTGGAACGATCTGAGTCCCTTCAGGATTGTCTGTTTCATCCTCCAGGAGTCTTTCAGAGGTAGACGTTGTGAGATTGGTGGATCAGCTGTTGGCAGCCAGAGGTATTTTGGCCCTTTCTTAGGCCCCTCTCTCTCCTGGAGTTGGGGTATCTTCTCCAGGGACTCCTTTTTCTCCTCCTCTGACTTCCACTGTAGTTTCGGGGCCCAGCACTTTGATCCCCCCGTACCAGCAGCTGTTCTGGTGCCATTAGACATCCCTACCTTGGCACCGGATGTTGCTCTGACTTAATCAGTTCCATGCTTAGAACCGACAGATTCTTGGAGCTGAGACTTCACTGCCAGTTCCAAGGGTCATGGATCGGCTCCTGTTTTTATATACAGTGCCGACCTTGGCTCTCGGGACCATGCCAGTTGCGGGACCTTCCTCAGCTCCTGCTTCAGAGGGTGGACTCTCAGGGTGGGGTGTGACCCTGGTTCCAAGGTGGTCTTTCATGGTTCTGGACTTCCACTCCTTCTTGGGAGTCCTGCCTTCCATGTTATGAAGAGGGCTTTAGCCTGTGCAGGCTCTCAGCTTGTTCCTTCTGCATCAGAGTGTCACATTACCATATCTTCTGGCCCAGAGCTGACACCGATTTCCATGACAGGACAGAAAGCACTGACATTTCAAGTTACCCCTGCACAGGGCCCCTCTTCCTCAGAGTCTTCCTCAGAGATCCCTGCTGAGAAACCCCCCCCTCGTAAGAAGGAGTGCAAGAGGAAGCACCTAGAGTGCCCAGAGGAATCTGTCACCGAGGACACGGATTTTGGTGAAGGGGAAAGTTCCCCCCTGGCCACCCCCTGAAGATGTCTCCTTTGGAGGCATCCTAGAGATCCTCAAGCAGAGGGGTAACTGGAAGCCCCAAGACCCCAACCTGAGAGGAATCTATGTACTTGCAAGTGTTTGGTGCTCAGCCACTTACTTCCTGGATGACCCCACCCACTGACAATCTTATTACGCTGATAGCGCAGCAGGCTTGGAAGGCCCCTCACTCCATAGAGCCTGTTCCTCGGAAAAAGGACAACATTTTATCACCTCCTGAAGACCACCAACATTGGGCCAAGGGTTTTGCAGTAGATGCCATGGTGGTAGCGGCTGCCACCAAGAAAGAACTTGTTGATGAGAGTTCTACTGTCCACTTTCCTAACTGAGTGTCTAGGATGATGGACAGATTTGGAAAGCTTGTCTAATCATCATTGCCCTTTGCACTCAGGTTCTTGAACTTCATGGCACATTTTACTAGATTTCAGAGAGATCTGATTAAGCAGTTATCAGAAACTTTTGCGGGAGCAGTGTCTGACAAGGTGTAGGACAAGGTCGCCTCTCAGCTAGCCACCCTGGAGTCTGTATATGCCCATACGGCTCATTGCACACTCAGCCGAAGCCACGACCAGAGCAGCAGGTTCCGGCATTGCTATAAGGTGCCTTGCCTGGATGTGCTTCTGTAAATTCACGGAGCCATTCATGTCTTCCTTTGTCAATGCTCCTTTTGATGGATCATCTTTGTTCAGCCCCAAGGTGAAGGACACACTAGCCAGGTGTGAGAAGGATGGAAAGACCCTGTCTGCTGTGGGCATTCATTTTTCTACTCCTCAGTGATCCTATTCCAGGAATGAGAGGAGTGGAAAGATATGGCTCAAAACGTCCCAGGGGCCTTTCCAGGTCACATGTGGCAGCAGCTCCCATCAGGGCAGAGAGGGGAGCTCAGATGGAGCACGCCACCTGCAAGGCAGAGGTGGCTTGTGAAATCAGGGTTCCAGAGACTCTTTCTCTGGACAACCCTACCAGTGCTCCTGAAAGGAGGCCCGGTTGCTTAACTCTAGAAGCAGTTGGGGGAAGATTCTCACTGCACTCAACACCCTGGCAACAAATAACCTCTGACACTTGGTTGCAGAGAATCTTTACCAGAGGCTATCATATACCCTTCACCCTTTTCCCAAGATCACTGAGAAATATCCCTGATGTTCCACACAATCAGTGGGATCAAGCAGCCATAGAAGTTCAAAAGCTGCTAGAAAAAAGAGTCATCCAAGAAAGTCCCACCAGACCAAATAGGATCCGGATTTTACTCCATGTTCTTTTTAGTGGCAAAGAAGATGGGGTACTGGAGGCCGATATTGGACCTCAGCCTTCTGAACAAGTTTGTTCAGCAGGCAAAATTCTGGATGGTCACTGTTCAGTCTCTTCTCCCCTTTCTAGGGGAAAATAATTGGATGTGCTCTACAGACCTTTAAGATGCATATTACCATATAATGATGGACAAACGATAAGGATGGACAAACGCTGAAGAAGGTATCTCTGCTTTTGGCTATGGGCCAGTCATTATCAGTTCTGAGCACTGCCCCTTGGCTCCAGCACAGCCCCCAGAGTGTTCACCAAATGCATGACAGCAGTCACGGCTCACGTGAGACTACATGGATTCCAGGGGTTTCCTTATCTAGATGACTGGCTCCTCACCCCCCCCCCCCCCCTGCCAGGCATCTACTGCTTCAAGCCATGGACGTCATCATGCACTTGCTCAATGCCCTGGGCATAACAGTCAACAAAGAGAAGTCACAGCTGTCTCCCACTCAGGACCTAGAAATCATAGGAGCCCGCATCAACATGGTTTTGTGTATAGCTTCTCTACCCTTTCCCAGGCTTCAAAAGATAATGTCTGAAATACAGCTGGTTTTAATGAAAAATAAAGTGCCTGCTCTACTTGTCCTTCAAGCCCTAGGTTCTGTGGTGGCAGCCATCACCCTGGTTCCCTTGGGGAGATTTCACATGAGGATAGTTCAATGGCTTCTAGCCTTCCAATGGTCCATCCCATCTCATCCGATGACTCACCTGATCTTAGTAACAGGATGTTGCAAAAAGGATCTATCCTGGTGGATACATTCACAAGATATCCTAATGGGCTGCCCCATTGTTTCCCCACAACCCAAGGCCAAAGTGAACACGGACGCCTCCAGATGGGGTGGGGGCATTATCTGGGAAGAACTGTGTAAGGCACTTGGTCTCCACATCAATATCGTGGAGATGAGAGCAGTGCTCCTAGCGTTGCAAGCCTTTCAATCTGTTCTTCCTCTAGGAACAGTTGCAATCCTGTCAGACAACATGTTAGTGGTTTGCTGCATCAACAAACAGAGTGGAACTAAATCGTACCCTCCTTGCAGGGAAGCTCTGAGTGTGGCAGTGGGTGATATCTTCCAACCGCTTTCTTGTGGCAACACATATCAAGGGAGTTCCAACGTGATAGCTGACAAGCTCAGCAGACACATTCTACTGCCTCACAAGTCGTCTTTCAATCCCAAATTGGCAATGGAAATTGTTCGCCGATGGGGCCAGCCTTGCTGCAATCTATTTGCCTCCCCAACCAACAACAAGTGCAGCAGCTACTTTGCCATAATCCCCCCCTCAGGGGGAGCCCCCAAAAGACGCTCTCCTTCTCAATTGACCCTTGGGTCTTCTTTATGCCTTTCCACTGTTTGTTCTCATACCCCTCTTCCTAAAGAAAGCCCAAAGGTTTTGAAGAAAAGTGATTCTCATTGCCCCCTTCTGGCCCAGGCAAATTTGGTTCCCCTATCTTTAGCCTCACTTGATTCACCATCCATGGATTCTGGACCCAGTCCCAGACCTGCTGTCTCGCCCGCAGGGATTGGTGCATCCTGATCTACTCTCTGTCACACTCACAGCTTGGGTCCTCCAATTCTGTTAGTCACCAGGCTGAGTTATGTAACTTCCCCTATACAAAAAATTCTTCTGGCTTCCCATAGACCTTCCACCAGGAGAGACTATTCCAGTAAATAGAAGAGATTTTCGATTTAGGCTTCTGAAAACAACTTAGACCCCTTTTTGCCACCAGTTGAAAAAGTTTTGGAATTTTAGCTGCCCTTTTTGATCAAGGGGCTTCTGCTTCCACCGCTGGAGTTCAGTTAGCAGCCATTTCTAATTTTTAGAATGGATACAATGACTATTCTTTAATATCCCATCGCCTATGCAAGGCCTTTCAAAAAGGTACCTTATGTTTAAAATCTCCATTTAAAGATCCCTTAGCTCCGTGGGATCTTTCCATGGGATCTAACCTGGTTTTGCAATCTTTAGTACTACTTCCCTTTGAACACATAGCCGCGGTGGTGCGGCGGTAGCGTTGTTACCTCACAGCAAGAGGTTCTCCCGTTCGATTCTCGGCTGGACTTGGGATTGCCTTCTGCGTGGAGTCTGCATGTCCTCCCCACGGTTGGGTAGTGTTAGAAAGACATGTGTGCGTAAATGGGCGTGCCTTCGTTGAAGGTTGAGGGTCGAGCTGGCACTCCAGCGTTTCGTAAAAATCTACTGCCAATCATTAGCGGACCGGAGTTCTGCTGTGATGACCCCTTACCGGGAAAAGCCGAAAGAAGAACAAACAGTACTACTTCCCTTTGAACCAGCGGCCACTTGCCATCTCAAATTCCTTTCCTGGAATACTTTTTTTCTAGTAGTCATCACTTCTGCCAGAAGAGTTTCTGAGATCCAGGCTTTATGTGCAAAACTCCCGTATATCATTTTTCATAAAGACAGGGTGTCATTGAGAACTAACTTTTCCTTTCTTCCTCAGGTGGTCTCTGAATCCAATATTAATCAAACTATTGAGTTACCAGTTTTCTTCCCCAAAATTTCTAATAAAGGTGAGTATTGTTTATGCTTACTGGACATACATAGGCAACAACATTTTTACCTGAGCAGGACTAAATAGTCCAGGAAATCAAATCAATTGTTCATTTCCTTTTCTAGTCCAATGGTGGGACAAGCTGCATCAAAAGTGACCTTATCTAAATGGCTGAGAGATTATTTATTTTATGCACATAACAACCAAAAGTTACATGCACCTGTTAAAGCGCATTCAACCAGATTAGTTACCACATCTGCAGTTTTTTATTCAAAAGTTTCTATGGACGAAATTTGTGCAGCTGCAACTTGGGCTACCTCTCATACCTTTATCACTCATTACAAATTGGATATGGTTTCCAGGTGAGGAGCATCCTTTGGTGCTGTGGTTCTCAGGAATATCCTTCCATAATGCCACCTAAGATCTGAAGTAGCTGGAGGATCATTCCCATTCATCAAGAATGAACGAAGATTGACATCATCAGATAAAGAAGTTATGTACTCACCATAACGTTCCATCTGTGTTGTCAATCTTAGTTCATTCTTGACATCCCACCCTCTTTCCCCTTCTATAGATTTCCTGGGAGATCAAACGTTTGTCCTGGGTTGCCATGGGGTTTTTACCTTGGACATTGCTTCTATCTACAAATACTGTGTATACTCTTGCTATTATCTGCAAACTTGATCTGAGGTAATGGGGAGAGGGGCATTGTGGGTACAGTCTTAGCTCAAGAGTTTTTTGGCTGGTCCGATCTATATAACAGCCAAGCCGGTTCCAAGGATCAGAATAGAGTCCCATTCGTCAAGAATGAACGAAGATCGACAGCACAGATGGAACGTTATGGTGAGTACATAACTTCTTTTTTTCCTGCCAGGGACTTAGCTGCTTGTGTTATTTAAATAAGTGGGGGATATTTTTGTGAAAGTATATGTACTGCTTATGTAAACTTTTACTTTTGTGACTCAAAGTTTTACACTGGGACAGGCAGGGATGGGTTTGTCAGTGCTTATGTTCACTTGTTGGCAACCTGCCATTTTTCTTTTTTCATCAGTGTGTTTAACTTGCTAAAAGGAGTGCTGACAGGGAATTTGAGTTCTGCTTGTGCTTCTACTTTGTGAAGGGGCTGGGATATGAATAAGTCTGCTGCATGTGTAAAGTGAATGACAATTTACCTTCTGACCTACTTGCTCCCTGCTTTGTGCTTTTGGCATATTCTCCTCAGCTACAGCACAGATACTTACTTCATTCCTGCTGGTTCCACTACTGCTATTCCAAGAAAGACAAAAAGCACTTACCAGTGAGCTCATGCCAGTGCCACGGGCTCCGTCCACCCCTCAGCTGATTGTGGGTAAAACTGTACTGGACATCAATTGTTCCTCAGACCACTCACTTACCTCGCCGGCTTCATTTGGTATAGTTACTTTGGCCTCCATGAATCAGGAGTCATCCATGTCCTCCCTAGGCTGTACCAGTGTTTAATCTGGGCATGGGAGAATCATCTTCTCTAGGGATAGGAGACACTCAAGAGAAATTCTTCACAGGTTAACCGAGGCAAGAGAACTTTACACCAGTCAAACATCCCTCCTTCAAGTCGGTTTCTTTACAGGGACTTCTGTAAAGAAAAAACAAAAGATTAAACACTGTTTTTCCCAAGAAGTAATTACAGTTTAGGAAGAAGATTTTCATATCTTAAGAAGACATGCATTACAGGCTATGAATACTGGTGTCCAGATGCCATAACAGCTGGGCATCTGCTTTAAAGAAATTCCTGATGAAACAGGTTCTGGTGATTCTGATTATGACATATATAAGGTTTCTTCTCTTTCAGATTCACAAGCCCAACATTTTGGTTGTCAGAAAAATATTAACTCTTACCCTAATGTGGAGGAATTTTCTATTAATCAGACCGTAGCTAGGGTGAATGAGGTATTTTTATGAGAACAAATAGATTTTCCTCCTGAACTGATGAAATAGTATATGTTACAAAGGGATATTCCTCATTCCTCACCCATTCTCTCCTATATTGCAGCCCTGGAGGATGTATTGAATGCTGCCTATAATCATACTAATACCTAACAGTCCGTCCCTAAAAAAAGCAGATAAAATGTATAAAGTGCCTGAGACTAATACATTTCTTTTCTCTCACCTTAGATTTTTCCCAGCAGCCATATCCACTGCTTCAACTGCTGGAAATAGGCTGATATTGAACATTGCGCCTTCTCCAGGTGACAAGGAAGGGAAGGTGTTGGACTGCCTAGGTAAGAGTATTTCTTCTTTCACTTTAGCTTTCAGAATTCACAGTTATCAGGCATACACGTGAAGGTTTGTTTTGTTATATGGCTAGTCTGAGGGAATTTTGTACCTCACTTGCTACAGAAGAAAGCTCTTTTTGAATCCAACGGGTTCCACCTTATCCCAGGTATCTAAATATGCTTTGAAAAGTGTTTATGATTGTATAGATACTGTGCCTAGTGCCACTGCTACTGCTACAATGTTGAAGATGTGCCTGGATACACAAAGAAAGGTTTGCTGACAAGTCTGAAGTCTTAGATTCTGCTTTAGACAAGGAGGTATTATTTTGCTCTTCTGCTACCCCTGGTTCTCAAACAATTTTATGAAAGAAGAAAATTGATTGAGTGTAGCCAAGATTGTTTTTCACATTCCATAATAAAGATATTTTAGGCCTTCTTAAAACCAGTCATATTCTGGCAAATGAAGCTAAAAATAAATGGCCAGAAGAAAATAACAAAAAACACGGGTCCTTTCAGGAAAAAGGGACAGACAAACAGCACACAGTGACTATGCCAGCATTCTTTCCCTAATTCTCTGTCATCCAGCATCTCCACAGACAAGTCCCAGAAGCATCCCCCTTTGGAAAAGAATGCCTCAGACTCACTGGTGTTGAAAGTTGTGCAGGAAGGTTACACTGATACAAAAACCTCCTTTCAGGGTAATTCCTCACCCACCCTCCGAATCAAACAGAATACCTTTCCTAAGGTTCTTCAGTCTCTAGACACATAAGGAGTCTTCGAACCAGTGCCTGTAACTCAAAGGAGCAAAGGTTTCTATTCCAGAATGTTTCTGGTGCCAAAGAAAGAAGCTTCTTGGAAGACCAGTACTAGATCTTTCATTCCTAAACCTGTATGTAAATACACTGAAATCCAAAACATTGGCCTTACAGAACCTGTTACCCCCATATTCCTCCCATGGGTTACAGGCAAAACTGGACTTAAAAGATGCCTATTATTACATTTCCATAGCCACAGGCATCAGGAAATTTGTAAGGTTCTCTATTTCTAGGTCACATTATCAGTTTTCTGCATTATGCTTTGGGTTATCTATAGCTCCAAGGGTGTTCACAAAATGTCTACACCCAATCATAGCTCATTGCAGACTGAATGGCATTCACATATTTCCTTATTTAGACAACTTATCTTTGCTGAGTTTTTGTCCAGATGTCAGTAGTCATTAACCTGGGTTATGTCTCTCTTGACCATGCTGAGCTTCAAGATAAATTTTACAAAATCCTGACTGACGCTGTCTCACAGGAATTTGTTTCTTGGCTACCTTCTTGATACCTCTTATGAGACCTTCTGATATGAGAGAAGGTGGATTGTTATCTGGAATCTTTCTTGACCTTCTTCAGTCAGCCTCATACTTCTGTAAGAGAATTTCACAGGATCCTAGGTTTTATGTTTTTTATGATTTTCATGATTCCTCTTGCCAGATTAGATTACACATGAGAAAGATGCTCCAGTGGAGCATATTTCTCCAGCTTTGAGCTTTCAAACAACTGAACTGCATTAGTGGAGATGACAAATTCAACTGAATCCCAGTCTCCCTTTCTCTCTTCAGATCCCAAACCAATCCCTCACCACAGATGCTTCAGGTTTTGCTTGAAGAGTAGTTTCCGTGGGTGTAAAGGTGCAAGACCTGTGAAGTCATTCAGACAGATCAAAGCACATCATTGTAAAAGAGGTGTTGGCCAAGACCTTCTTCAAATTGCAGACAATACCACAGTCATGTGATACTTTAACAAGCAGGGATGGACAAGGTTGTAACCTCAGTACAGGCTGGCTGTGGACTTGGGAGGCACCTCTACAACATTCCTTAACACTCTAAGCATTTTACATTCAGTCAGAGCAAACCTTAGTGGTAGACAAGCTAAGCAGGACCAGGACAGACCATGACAAATGGAAACTGGAAGAGTGGTTCTTCCATTAACTGATCCAGTTGTGGAGAACACCTCAGATAGATCTGTTCAGTTCCATTCAAAACAGACAACTAAACAAATTCAGCATTAGGACTCCTTGCAAGCAAGCCTGTAAAACTGATGCATTTTCATTCCCTTAGATGGGAAAGTTCCTGCAAGCTTTTCCACATTTCCACTCATATCCAGGGTGATTCTGAAGATTCTTTGTGATGACTCCCTTTTGGCCCAGGCAGCACTGGTTCTTCCTTCTTATGTAATTGATCAAGGGTAATTACCACAAGCTTCTTCACAGACTGGGTCTACTCACGCAAGACAGGGGGGTGTTTGATATACCCCAATATCAATCAACTTCAGCTGACTACCTGGATAATTCAGTTCATATACCTTTTAGATGCTTATTTCATGAGGATGTGCAGGAGGTACTAGGGGAGGCAAGAAAATCTGCTACTAGAAAATCATATAATGGTAAGTGGAAGTGATTTTCTAGTTAGTACCTAGGCAGTAATCGGAGACCCATCACAGATTTTGTACCACTGGTGCTCAAATACTTGTATGAATTATTTTCCCCTGCTACCGTTATTCCACTGTAAATGTCCATCTTGTGGTTATTTCAGCATGTCTACCCTTGGCTCATCTTCTTTCTTTCTTTTTTTGTGGTAAAAAAGTTTCTTAAAGGAGTTTTATACTTGAGACCTCCTCGTGAGCAGGTTGCTCCTCCTTGGGATCTCAACTTTGTGCTGGAGAAATTGACTATGTTATCCTTTGAACGTGTTCATCATGTTGATTTAAGGTTCTTGACTTGGAAAACTATACTAATCATTGCTCTAACATCTGCAAGAAGAGTATCCGAGTTGAAAGCTCTCATGGTGGGTGAACCTGACCTTGTACTCCACAGAAGTAGCCACATTAAGAAAAAAAATAACTTCTCTTTATGCCTAAAGTGGTTTGAGTTTGCTTTGAATTTAGTCATCAGTCTTCCAGTTTTCTAGCCACAACCTAGAAAACAGGGAGGAAGAGTTATGCATACCCTAGATGTGTGCATAGGCAGCTTGTGTAGCATCTTGAAAGAACTTAGTCCTTTAAAAAAGCAGATCAGCTATTTTATTTCTTTTCAAGGGACAAAAAAGACATTTGTTATTTTTTTTTTTTTTGGTTCAGAGTTGTTAGGCTCTTCGAGCTCTCTGGATGAACAAGAAAGTCCTGAAGAAATCTTCATGCTGACTGATGATTTCTCTCCTCGGGGATAGCCAATCAGCAGTCAGAGTGAAAGTGTGGTGAGGGGGAGCCAGAGCTTTGTGATGTTTGCGGTTGTTTCCTGGGCGGGGAAACAATCCATACAGCTTAAAAGCTACTGCAGCAGTGAGGAATTCAAATATGTACAGTTATTTGTAAGTGCAACTTGTACAACTGTACTTTCTTGCTCTGGTGCAGCAGGGTCAGGCTGTGTGACTTTGAAGTATAAACAAAGAAGCGATTCTGTGATGAACAACATTACTAAAGGCAAGTCCTCTTGTTTCAACTACAGTTGTTGTCAGTTGACTACTTTGGAAACTGAATGATTTGCTTTTATGGTGGAGGTTTAGCGCCTGCAGTATTGTGAAACCCAGCCAGTATGCATTTTTATCCTGCGGTTTCACTCACTGAGTCTGATTTAGCAATCTACCGTGTTTTGCCTGGGGAGTTAGCTATAGCTATCAGTTGAAAGAGTAACATGGTGGCAGTAGTACCTGATCAAGCTACAGAATCCCCTTATTTAATATGACACACTCCAAAGTTATAATTTCGTAGAGTTGCATGGATAGAGCATGACTTCCTTAATAATACAGTTAGCGTACCTTAATAATACAGTTAGCGTACCTTAATAATACAGTTAGCGTACCTTAATAATACAGTTAACCTTAATAATACAGTTAGCGTACCTTAATAATACAGTTAGCGTACCTTAATAATACAGTTAGCGTACCATGATACAGCGGTAAGCATGCAAACAAGACACATCTTATAAACTTGGCTTTAACAAGATGCATGCCCAGCTGCCCATCCTACTTTTGACCTTCCAGTTCTGATGATATGCCTCATAACTGCTGATTGTAAGTCTCAGCAGGAAATCTTCTTGCTCTGTCCCACCCGTACTACAACACCTGTGAAGAAAGAAGACGGTAGCTTTCATCTCTTCTTCAACAAGATTGGCTTTAAGCAAACAGTCTGAATTAGTTTAATATGTATCTGTGAAGGTGTGTAGTATTTCCTCTCTGAAGTTTTTACATGAAAATACCCAGTGTCCTGGCCAGTAGCAGTAATTATTATGCTACCTTTGTTTTTTCAACAAATATTTACCTTGTTGATCATCTAGTAATTGTAATGCAGTTTGCCTTCACAAATCTGTTCAAAATTTTCTGAATGGATCATTTGACATTTTTTTTTATCTTCAAATCAGGGAAGAAAAGAAGACTATTTGAAGAACCTGAAGGCAGCTACATTATCTCTGAAGAACCAACTCTGTACCTTTGTGAAGGAGAAAAGCAGCCTCCCCAGTCTTTATCCCCACCTTTAAAAAAAGGTAAAAAAACAAAAATTGCAAATCCGCACCTTTCCTTAACAGATGAGCAGCTTGACTTGCTTGAAGAATCAAAATCGGAACCTAGTACTAAAAAGGTAATGTTTTGGGCTCGTCAAACTTTTAATGGTTGGTGTAGTCAAAACCAGCTAAATTTTGACATAAAAACAGCACCAGCAGAAGAAATCAACAGTGTTTTAAGAAAATTTTATGGTGAAGTCCGTAATGGAACTGGTGCAGAATACTCTGTTTCAAGTCTATTTGAACTTCGGGCTGGGTTAAATCGCTATATAAATAGTCCTGATGTAAATCGTGGCCTTAACATCATTTCTGACCCCCAATTTACCAGTAGCAATAATGTTTTTGTTGCTGTCGTAAAGCGATGCAGAAAAGAGAGAGAAAATCTTGTTGCACATCACCCAGCACTTAGTGAATCTGACTTGATCAAGTTAAGGCATTCTCCTGCCTTGTCCCCTTTGACTGCAGCTGGCCTTGTCCGCAAAGTCTGGGTGGATATTCAGCTGTATTTGGCAAAGCGTGGCACAGAAGGACTGCGAGATCTCAAACCAAACTCATTTGTAATTCATATAGATGAAAATGGGCTGCAGTACATTTCCCTCAAGCATACAGATGAATCTGAAAACCACAAGTACTTTACCGAGCAAAACAAACTGAAGGTAAAAGGATTTATTTATGAACTCCCTGGAGACCCTTTGTGTCCAGTGCAAAGCTTCAAAAAATACATAAGCAAATTGCCTGAAAATGCACCTGCTCTGTTTTTGCACCCAATAAGAGCAAGCCAGATATATTTTGGGGGATCCCCAGTTTGGTATGCAAAACCTATGGGAATAAACTATCTCTCTGGAATGATGCCCAGACTTAGCAAAGAAGCTGGTTTATCTCGTGTATACACTAATCATTCTCTCAGGACAACTACAGTTCGTCTGCTGCAGAGTGCAGGATCCCAGGCTAGAGACATAATGGCAGTCATGGGACTTTTGCCCAATCCTTCTGTTTGGACCTGCTGGCCTCCTCTTTCCCAAGGAGCACAAAAATGGAGCAACACTCTTCCACAACAGAAAACAGTGACCACCACTGAGCAGGCATCAACTTCTACAACAAGCAATGTAATACAATCAGTTCCTCAGGAAAAGTTCTCAGGATTGCCATTCCAACTTCTAAACTATTCTTTTCCTGGACAGGTTAAATTTATTTTCTAAATGCTAAAATCTGTTATTTTACCACACATCTGAATTTAATGTGCACCTTGTAATATAATCTGTTTGGATCCCCTACCACAACCATAGGCATGTAGTTTTCAGACCAGTTTCTGCTTCAACATGAAACCATGGTAATAAATGTTTCTTTGTATCTCTTACGTTTGTTTTTTGTTTTTTGTTTTGTTTTGCTTTTTTGTTTTTTTTCATTGATTATTCAAATCATTTGTGCAAAGTACAGATAGTAACATTAGTGAAGTAAATGTGGTATATACTGATGTTCTTTGTGTTTCACTGTTGCAGTTATTACATTTGGGTAATCTGCTGTCAGGTTGCCCTCAGTCGGCCTGATTAACAAAGTCTTGGGTCCTGCATCAGTTGCTGTCCCTTCTTCCATGACGTCAGGGGTATAAAACATACAGCCAATGCCATTACATCAGTCTTTCTTGCCACACAGTGCCCGAAGCAGAAGCAGTTCGCAAGTGCCGGCCGGCTGACTCCTGAAATTTTCGTTTTCGAATTTCAGAACCGAAGTCTTCAAATAAAAAGCTAAGTACCCTGTTGGGGAAACTTTTTCTTGCTCCTTACCAATGTCAGTAAAAGTTAATAATTGCATTACTTGTTGAAAGCAAATACTTCATAAGGATTTTCATTTGTACTGTATTCCTTGCCTAGGTCCTGACCATAATGTACCTTGCTGTTGGTTTTGTGCTAAATTTAATCAATGCACTATTAAACGTCGGTATATTTTTGCCTCTAAATATTTTGGCTCATGCTTTAATTATCCAGAAATGTCGTCGGTTAGCAATCCGACTACCGGAATACCTACAAAATGCAAAGAAAAAGACAGAGACAGGCCGTCGGGGTCCAAAACTGATGACGGTGCTTCTCCTAAGCCAGTCGTCAGTTCGCTGGTACTCAGTGAGGTGCTTTCGCAGCCCCTGATACCCACTACTTCCGATTCGCAGGCCTCTACTGAGACCCATTCGGAGTCCGGTATGCTGCGAGATACTTCAGTTATGGAACCCGTGGATATCTCTACCTTAGATGGATTCACAGCTGCTGTGCAGGCACCGGCTTCTGAGGGTGTTTTCAGGTCTACAGATTTATATATTAGACCAACGCCATCTTCAAAACTAAGGCCAAAATCTAAATCTATGTCTAAAAATCCGACGCCTGGCCCACATGTGCAGGCCCCTATGACTACAAAACAAATGATCAAAATGGCTGAAGATTTCATTACTCTGATCAGGGGTAGCCAACCCCCCTCCCCTTCTAAGAGGCCTAGGCAAGACATTGATTATGACTCTTCTGAACAGGATTCTATTTCTTCTGACTCTTCTAATGAACAGGATTTGTCTATACCTACTTATGAGGACTCTGATGCAGAAGATTCCATTCCTTCTGCTTCTCCCCCTGAGAATTTTTCTTTTGGGGAAACTTTACATACCTTAAGGGAACATTTCCACTGGGAAAATCAGGATTTCTCTGAATCTAAAAAGAGACTTAGGTATTTTCTTCTTCTTTCTCAGCATAGGCCTTTGGCTGTACCTCCTGTTCTAGACATTGTCGATGATGTTTTTTCAGAATCTAGTACGGCTCCTGATTCTCTGCCTCCGGCTCTTTGTAAGCCAGACAGATACTACAGGGTTCCTGACTCCCACAAATTCCTTTTCAAAAATCCAATTGCAGTTCCTGAAACCATTTCTCAGGGTCCCAAGGGCATTAAGGCCTCTACTGCTAAAAATCCTACCCCTTCTGATAGAGATTCCAGGGCGCTGGATAGATGGGGTAAGAAGGTTTACACTTCTGTAACCTTGGCAATCAGGGCTTTAAACTGTCAATTTCATATGCTTAAATATCAACAGCATGTCATGTGACTGCTTAAACAGAAAATGATGTTAATTTCTAACTGTGTGGAAAATAAAGATTTACAGGATTTATTGCATTCAGCTGAACAAGTTGGAAAACATACTTTGCAATGTGGTTTTGATTCTTTGGAGGCATCTTGCAAGGCTGCTGTAACTGGATCTGTGCTAAGAAGGCATGCTTGGCTCAAAGAGCAAACACTGCCCGATCATGTTAAAGCAAAATTGTTGGATGCTCCTTTGCAATAGGACCGTCTCTTTGGTAGTAAGGCTGAAGAAGTTTTAAAAAAGATGGATGACAAAGCTAAATCTATGCAAACTGTGAAAGATTTCTTACAAGTGCAACCTCCAAGATTTAGTAGGCACTGGCCTACTAAGAACTGGTCCTTTCCAGTTCCTTTGAGAGCCACTCAAGCCAAACCCAGACATTCCAAAGGTTCCAGGGTTCAGTCACAAGGGACTTTTAGAACAAAACAATGGGGTGCCTCCTCCTCCAAATCTGGAAACAAGGCACCTCCCTATGGTAAACAGTGTCAATGACTTCCCTTTACACTTACCAAGCACTTACCTTTTAGCCGCACCTTTGGGGGGAAAACTGGCACTTCATGCAAGAAACTGGCAACTTATAACCCAGGACAAATGGGTTTTAAATATAGTATCCCAGGGATACAGATTCCATTTCCACATGTTGCCAATCCCAAACGGATGGCCAGACCTGCCCCCAAATCAGTGGGCAGAGGCCCAGAAACAAGTACTGTCCCTCATGAACATGGGGGCTATTCAGCCAGTACTAGAAGAGGAAAAAGGACAAGGTTTCTATTCAAGACTTTTCCTGGTACCCAGAAAAGACAAATCATGGCGTCCAATTCTGGACTTATCTACTCTTAAACACATTTCTGGACATTCCAAAATTCAAGATGCTGACTCTTCAACGGTTACTTCCTATGCTAGGCAAATATGCCTGGTTGGTAACTCTGGACTTAAAAGAGGCATACCTGCATATCCCAATCAAGGAATCTTGCAGAAGATACCTCTGCTTCAAAGCAGGCTACTTGCATTACCAGTTCTCTGCACTGCCCTTTGGCTTATCTACTGTGCCCAGGGTCTTCACAAAGTGCCTGGCTCCAGTAATTGCATTTTGCAGACAAAGAAATATTCAAATATATCCATACCTGGACGATTGTCTAATTCAGGCAGAAAACAGGGACTTTCTTCTAAAACATCTGGTGTTTGTTAAAAGGGTTCTAACTTGTCTAGGGTACACCGTAAATGAAAAGAAATCACAACCGGTACCCTCTCAAAAAATTACATTCCTGGGTGCAAGCTTGAATACAACTGCCCAGATGGCTTACCTTACGCCAGAAAAGCAAATTCATTTGGTGGCCACAAAAACCCTGCTATCTGCAAGACAAACTCTGCAAGCCTTGGGGTTCATGGCCTCCTGCATTCTTCTAATTCCATATGCAAGACTGCATATGAGGAAACTTTCAGTGGTACTTAAAAAGTTTTTGGAGTCAACATTGTCACAGCCTGGAAACAATGATTCCTGTCATACCTTGCCTGCAACTAGAGTTCCTATGGTGGGCAGAGGCCTGCCACCAAAACAAGGGACTGCCATTCACTCCACTCCCTGCCGCCCAGACCCTAACTACAGGCGCATCAGACTATGCTTGGGGGGCTCATCTGGCAGGGAAGTGCATTCAGGGCAAATGGAGCCCAAATCAAATGCACCTTCATATCAATCAAAAAGAGATGCTAGCTGTACAGAATGCACTGACAGCTTTCAAGGACTACCTTCATCCATGGCAATTAATGATAAAGACAGACAACACCACAGTTATGTGGTACATAAACAAGCAGGAGGGTTAACACTCCTACCTCCTTTGCAGACTAGCCATGGCATTGTGGAACACGGCCTTGACCTATCAAATACAACTACAAGCTCAATTCCTGTCAGGAAAGTTTATTACTCTGGCAGATGAACTAAGCAGATATCTCATGGACCCACATGAATGGAAACTGGAACCACGGATTTTCAACATGTTGACATGCAAATGGGGGAGTCCAGACATAGATCTTTTTGCCTCACCCCAGAACTATCAGTTGGACAAATTCTGCACAAGAACTCATCACAAAAGAGCCTGGAAAGTGGATGCTCTATCATTCAGCTGGAAAAAAACTATCAGTCTATGCTTTTCCCCCTCTGCCTCTGCTCTCCAAAGTTCTACTAAAAGTCAAACAGGACAAACCAAAAATGATTTTGATTGCTCCAGTCTGGCCTCACCAGTACTGGTACCAACTCCTGTGCAATGTGTCACTCCTTCCACCGTGGAACCTGCCTCATACACCTTACTTACTGTCTCAGCAGAACAATCAAATTCTGCACACTCAGCCCCAAACTTTGAATCTTGCAGCGTGGCTAATCACCTAAATTCATCCTTAGCATCCCTCAGCAAACCTGAGGTGGATATCATTTTGGAGGCAAGAAGGCCCAGTACTAGAAAGTCTTATGCTGACAAATGGAAAAGATTCAGTGCCTGGAATCAGTCACAAGGGATAAGCACAGCAGTATCCAGTATTCCTCAGATTTTACAATACTTAACTGAGATGCTTCACAAGGGCCTGTCCTTCTCTTCCATAAAAATCCATGCCTCAGCCATTTCAGCTCATTACAAAACAGAACCTCCCCTCTTCTCTCATCCTCTGCTAAAGCAGTATCTCAGAGGGGCCAAAAACTTAAGACCTCCCAGGAGAGCTCCAACCCCTGCCTGGGACCTCAAATTTGTATTGGAAAAACTCACTCTCCCTCCTTTCGAGACAGCTGCTACTGCAGACTTAAAATTTCTCTCCTGGAAAACAGCTTTCCTTTTATCAGTCACTTCAGATAGAAGGATTTCCAAATTACAGGCTGTTATGGCAGTGGAGCCTTTCATTATTTTTCATGCGGACAGGGTGTCTCTCAGGACCAATCCATCCTTCATGCCTAAGGTGGTATCCAGTGTGGCTCTTAATCAGACCATTCATTTACCAACTTTCTTTCCCAATCCAAAGAACAAGGGGGAGCGGATTCTGCATTCATTGGATGTACACAGACAACTTAGATTTTACTTAAACAGGACAAAATCTCTAAGAAAATCTGAACAACTACTGGTGGCATTTGCTGTAGGGGCAGAGGGAAAGGCTATTTCAAAGCAGACTATTTCCAAATGGATGAGCCATAGTATTCATTTCTGCTATATGCACCATGGTAAAACTATCCCCCAGGGGATCAGATCTCATTCCACCAGGGCTGCATCTACTTCTACAGCCTTTCTCAGCAGTGTTCCTACCATAGACATTCTAGAAGCTGCTACCTGGAGCTCAGTTCATACGTTCACCAAACATTACCATTTACCTTTCTTCTCTAAATCCAGAGATGGCTTTGCCACTGCTGTCCTGCAGGGCCTTATAGCTGGTCCTAATGCTGTATAAATCCATCCTCCCAACCATAGCTTTAGGAATATACCCAAATGTAATGACTGCAACAGTGAAACACGAAGAACATAGTACAGTTGTGTACACTGACCATAAATGTAGATGTTCGAGTGTATTTACTGTTGCAGTCCTGGTTACCCTCCCTCCAACCCCCTGTTTTTCTCTTACTATACCTCTACTTTCCTTTACTATGCTTAAAAGCCTTTTTGGTGTATTTTCTTTTATTTGGAGATATATATTTTTGTGTGTTTAATTACTTAAATATTTGGCTCCCCATTTGGGGGGCACCTGACATCTGGGGCAAAAAAAACTGATGTAATGGCATCGGCTGCATGTTTTATACCCCTGACAACCTGACGTCATGGAAAAAGGGACAGCAACCGACGCAGGACCCAAGACTTTGTTAATCAGGCCGACTGAGGGCAACCTGCCAGCAGATTACCCAAATGTAATAACTGCAACAATGAATACACTCGAACATCTACATTTATGGTAAGTGTACACAACTGTACTTTCAAGAAGGGCTGACATCACAGAAGAGCAGCAAACAACTACACCACAACGTTAAAGTACATAGTAATTGTAAATGCAGTAATTATTATAAATGCAGTGAGTTCATCAAGATGGTTACAAAATAATGCATACTAGCCATATGTTATACTGTATTTGAAGATAAATGTACTAGCTGAGTTCTTTTCACAGACAAGGTATTTGCATTCATTTTTCAACACTGACACTGCAGTGCAGTATGGAGGGCCGTCCTTCGTATGAGATGTTAACCTGAGATCCTATCGTGGTAGCTCATGTGGATGTAGAAGATCTCACAGCACTTAGCAAAAAATGAGCAGGGTTTGCCTTGTTGTATTTATACTGTTCTGGTTTTCTAACACTTTGTGTCACACGTTTTTTAAGACACTTAACATATTGACTTTCCTAAGTATAGTCCACAATCCTTTTACCCCCCTCCCCCTACACCGTAATACTTTATAATCTTTTCTTTTGCTATATAGCAGTTCTTCACATCTTTTCCATAAACACTAAATAGTAATGAATAAGATTTTATCCCAGTTTTCAGTTTCTTTTTCACTCCCAACCATATGTTTTCCATACAACGCCATGTCCATATCAGTGTTTTTAAATGTTTTTCAGTCATAAACATCTTTTAATCATTTCTAAAAATATTAATTTTTTCACATTCCGAAAACAATGTTGACATGTCTCATCAGTATTATTACACATTATCATTTTAAATTTCGTGTTTGCTCGTCAATGGCAGAATATCCAACAGTAAACACCACAGAGAATCACTGCCTTTAAAAAAAAAAGGATTATTTTCTTTGGATTCAGCCTTATTCCGGCAAAAAACAGCAATTCACTTTCCTAAAATGTGTCTGTTTAATGAGTATACAATTTTTCCCAGGGACAGCAAAACATGTTCCACCAGTCTCCCAACTTTTTATTTCTTTTAGAACTTCTCTCTATTGTTCTGTTACTGCTTGCGCCTGCCCAAGCATGAGCCATAGAAAATCAATCTCACTTCTAGTAAAATAAATTCCAGACTTTCTTACCACTTCTCCAAAAGCATTATTTAACTGTAATCCTACTGTACCCAGAATGTGTTCTGTTCTGTTAATTCTCTTTCATGCAGTGTTTATTCTTGGCTGCTAAAACCAAGTCATATGCACAAGTAAACGTTAATGGTACCTTTAATCCTTCCTTAAGCTTCAATCTACTCTGACCTACATGTGTGTATAACTGCATTAATTACCATCACAGACAATGACATACTCAATGGACAAGCCGGCTTTATCCCTCTTCACTGTCTTATCTTTTTTCGTATCCATTCATCTGACATCAGACATACCAGAATTTTCATAAATTGTCCTCATTAACCTTTTTATTTTCTTTCTGACTTCATATTCTTTTAAATTGTTCAGCATTTCACCATGATCAATGTTATCAAATTCCTTCGCCACATCACACCGTTACTTTTCCTTTTCCATCCCCCTTACCTAAACAGTTGACTACTCCTTTTAACATCATTAACATGTTTTCCTTTTATCTAATGCACCCTGTGATACCCCTGCACTAGCCTAGTAATCAAAGAGCCTCAGTCCTTACCACTGGCAACAGCTAGGGGACATACACACTGGGAGGATGAGAAGTACACACAGAGTAAAGTGCAGTTTCCCTTAAGAGCACACAGAGATCACATTCAGTCTGGGGCTGGTTTCTCCCTCTTTCTCCAGATCCCCAGTAAGACTCACCACTGGCACAGCTATAGGGTTGAGATCTCAGCCAAGTGGCCAAGCCAAAACCTCCAGCACCCTCTCTGTCCATCCAAAACTACATATCCCTGCCCAAGTAGCTCACACACACACACACACACACACACACACACACACCTGGGAAAGGTTGGCACAGGTTTACTAGCTATGTTGCCTTTTACCCAGACTATAAGGTAGTTCCAGCTGCCACCAGCCACCCTTATCAGCTATTATAATAGGGTGTCAAATCGTACTGTGTGATGTTGCTATTAATTCAAATGGTAGTCTGACCAAGAACAATGCTATTTAGGAGTGGCCTGTACAGTGTCACCAAATACATATGCAAGTACTGTAAGAGCTTAAATATGTCTCACAAATATCAGCCACAAAGATAGGTTTAAATATATTTAATAATAAATAATAAAAGAACAAGACAGTACTCAGTAAATCAACACACTACCTTTAGAATTCAAAATCACAGGAAATATTTTAAATCAACATTGCAGGACAGTCTCAAATAAATATAGAAAACATCTAAACTAGTCTTTACTCTATTCCTAACTATATCTAAAAGAGATACTATGCCCTCAATCTTGCAGATGTGATGAGTGGATGTTCTTGCTAGGTCCAAGACTAAATACAAAATGCTCAGTCTCTCTCTGACAGAGTTTTTATATTAATATCAAATATTACTGCTGGGTTAGTTTGGATGACATCAGTTTTTGTCACCTGACTTAAATTCCCAAGCTACACCAGAAACTAACAGAATTTCACATCTCTGTGTTAAAAATACATATCTCTCAGATGTTTGCTCAGAACTAAGTCATAAAACATTGCTTTCAAAACAATGCAGAAGGCACTTTAGTTGTAGACATCCTGTCTCCTTGCTGCATTGAAACTAACTTTTATAGCACAATCGTAAAGTAGTCTAATTTCAACTTAATTTCTTGAAGTTTTGCAAGTTAATGATGTATGTTCCAGTTTCTACTATCAAAACGTACATTTGTACAGTTATATAGTTTGTATACATTTCTGTTCTTTTCCAGTAGGGTACACTGTGGATTCATCTTAGATCAGTAAATAACATACAGTTTTGTATAAATCATATCAATATTCACAAATGACATATAATTATTTACAAAATTCCAGATAGCTGGGCTAGCAGTGTGACAACTCAAGCTAGGTTTTCAAATGACCCTTGAGAAATGTTGCTTGAGAGGGTTGAGCATATCTGGGAATACCTTACCCTATTCCCTGTCTTGAGAGCCCATCTGCGTTGACATTGCTAACCCCACTGCAGTGCTGCACTGTCATATCATATGCTTCCAACCCTAGGTTCCACCTTAGTAACTTGGCATTTTGCTGGCTGGCTCGATGTAGCCATGTTAAGGGAGTGTGGTCTGTAACTACAGTGAATTTCCTTCCATACAGATAAGGCTAAAGTTTCTGCAGTTCCCCCACTATGGGTAGAGCCTACGACTGAGATATACCACTAGGTGCTCTTCTCTCTCTCTCTCTCTCTCTCTCTCTCTCTGAGGAAACCTGGCTTAGTCAAGCCGCCACCCCATGGTTTGAAGTATCCACCTGCACAACCAATTCTTTGCTGTAATCTGGACTGGCTAACACAGGGGGGTCCTCCCAAAGCTCTTTTAAGCTTCTGGAATGCCTGCTCACATGCTGGGGTCCACACTACCTTATCTGACATGTTTTTCCTTGTAGGGTGTGTGAGGGGGAACAGTTATGGTACTATAATTGGGGACAAATTTTCTGTAGTACCCTGCTTTTTGGTAACAGGAGCAATCCATGCCTGAATGGCTTCCACTTTGGCAGGCTCTGGCCTGATCTTACCACTCCCCACTCTATATCCCAGGTAGGAGACCTCTACCATACCCACCTGACATTTGCTGGGCTTAATGGTCAACCCTGCCCTCTGTAGTCTGCCCATCACCTCCCTGGCATGCTGAAGGTGCTCTTGCCAGGAATGGCTGTAGATGGCAATATCATCTAGGTAAGCAAGGACAAAATCTCTTGCTGGGATATGATCTGCCAGCCTCTGGAAAGTCACTGGGGCATTTTTCATCCCAAAGAGCATCTTCGTGAACTCATACAAGCCAAAAGGATTCACAAGGGCTGGCCTCTGTCTAGCACTGGGAGTCAAGGGTACCTGCCAGTAACCCTTGGTGAGATCAATGGTGGTAAGAGACTTAGCCCCACCCAGCTTCTCTAGGGCTTCATCTATCCTAGGCATAGGTAAGCATCTGACTCTGTGTTTCTATTTAATTTCCTGTAGTCCACACAGAACCTAGTGCTGCCATCCTTTTTCGGTACCAGCACCACTGGGGAGGCCCAGGGACTGCCAGACTCCTAAATTACCTATAGTTCCAACATTTCCTGTATCTCCTCCATCAGAGTCTGTTTGACTCTCAGGCACCCCCATAAGGGGTGTCTTTAATAGACCTTTGGGGTCCTGTACCCACATGGTGCTGCACCAGGTGGGTGCACCCTGGTTTTCCAGTGAACATGTCCCCAAACTCTTGTAACACTGCTCGGATTTCTTGAACCTGGGTAGGGGATAGCTGCTGGGACATTGCTACCCCTTCCACTGAGGTGTCAGGCTGAGCCTCACTGAAATCAGTCACCAGATCCCCCTCAGACTCCTCCTGCCATCCATTGCAAATACTCAGCACAATGGCCACCCTATCATGGTAATGTTTCATTATGTTAACATGGTATAATTTGTCCCTCCTGCCTAGAAGTTCTACCATATAGTTAACATCACTGACCTTCCTTACTGGCTTGTCGGGTCCCTCCCGGGCTGCCTGCAGCTTGTGTCTGGCAGGAATGAGAACCATTACCTGCTGCCCTACAGCATACTCTCTAGCTCAAGCAGTCCTGTCATACCAGACCTTTTTCTGCTGTTGGGCTTCTGCCAGGTTCTCCTGGGCCAAGCCCATGAGTTCCCTGAGCCTTGTCCTGAGGTTTAGGACATATGTCACAACAGACTCCTTGTGGGATTCACACTCACTCTCCCATGCATCTCGAATCAAATGTAGAGGTCCCCTCACCCTATGCCCATACAGCAACTCAAAGGGTGAAAAACCTGTGGATTCTTGTGGAACCTTTCTGTAAGCAAACAAGAGATGGAGCAAATATTTGTCCCACTCCTCTCTTAAACTGGTCTGCAAATGCCCATAGCATCGTCCTGAGTGTAGGGTTTAACCTCTCAACAAGACCATTAGTCTGGGGATGGTTGAGGTGGTCTTTAAGTGCTTCACCCCACAGTGCTTCCACAGATAAGCCAGCATATCTGACATGAAACTGTCACCTCTGTCTGTCAGTATTCCTTTTGGAAAAACTACCCTGCTGAAAATTTCTAACAAAGCATTTGCCACCTTTTCTGCCTCAGTGGAGGACAATGCCACTGCCTCAGGGCATGTGGTAGCATAATCTACTAAAACTAGGATGTACTTCTTCCCTGTGGAACTCGGGGTACTCAGAGGCCCCACAATATCCATAGCTATCCTTTGAAATGGCTCTTCAATTACAGGCAAAGGTATCAAAGGAGCTTTCACCTTGTCTCCTGCCTTGCCTACCTTTTGGCACTGCTTACAGGTCCTGCAGTACCCTTTTACATCTCTGGAAATCCCAGGCCAATACAAGTTGTGCATAATACGTCTCTGTATGTTTTATGCCCATATGACTTGCAAAGGGAATATCATGGGCTATGGCTAGACATGCCAGACAGTAGGCTCTGGGCACTACCAACTGCTGTATTCTCTCACCCTCTAACACTCCCTCAGGGGTCCACTCTCTATACAGTAACCCTTTATCCCACTATACAAATCTCACTTCCCTTGAAAATCAGGTACCTCACTAGCTACCTCCCTCAGGCCTTGTAATGTAAGGTCTGAGAGCTGAGCCGATCTCAACACTCTTTTTGTAGCCCTTCCCATCTCCCCTTCCAAAGGAAATCTGGTATCCTCTGACAGTGGTGCCTCACTGTCAGCCTGGGTACCACTACTCACCTCTGCCCTTGCAATGACTCTGTCCAAGGGAACATCAGTACCCACAAGCAGCTGTGTCTCACCTTCAGCCTCACTGCTACAGGGTAGCTCCCTCCCTGAAGTAACTACCTCATCAGTCCTGGTTGCAAGTATGCGGTCTCTCTACGTCTCCCCAGGCTACCAGACCCACATGCTCATCTCCAAGCCTGTCTGCATGTCACTGCATGCGCACAAGGTACTGCATTATCAAAATCATTCCCTATAAGGACATTGGCAGGGATATTCTCAAACACACCTACTTGCTTGCTTCCTTTTCCACCCTCCCAGTCAAGGTGAACCCTAGCCAAAGGTATTTTAAAACAAAGAGTTAGAAGGCCACACTGAAAAAACATTCAGAAAAAAATAAATGAAAATTCCAGCCAAGCTAGAACTTTCAATGAGTGACCTCCCAAACCTCCTGTAACAGAGGCACATGGGATATATGCAAATGACCCTTATGAACATCAGGTGTTTCAGTTATATGGCGATTCTGATTGCCCATGACTTTTACATTTGAAGTTGTTTTAATGGGCAATATCAGGCCAATAAAGCCAAGCCCCACTAGCTATGGATATGCATATTTCGGGCTTGTTATGACCTCATCAGCATAGCATAAGCAGAGTGACTAAGCATAAGAAACACAGGGTTGTTATACCCAGCTGATGTCCATTATCATTAGGGTAACTGCAAAATATCCCAAATAACAAATTAAAACAAAGAGTTAGAAGGTCACACTGAAAAAACAATCAGAAAAAACTAAATGAAAACTCCAGCCAAGCTAGAACTTCCAGTGAGGTCCCATGTGTCTCTGTTACAGGAGGTTTGGGAGGTCACTCATTGGAAGTTCTAACTTGGCTGGAGTTTTCATTTAGCCAAAGGTATTTGGAATGGAGTCCCTCCTAAAGCTCTGACTGGAGTAGACTGCCCAAGCAAGTAGTGCTCCTCTGTAACCATTGCAGGCTTCACAGTGGTTAGGTCAGATGCTGTGTCTGTCTTAGCAATGGCCTCTTTCCCAATTACTAAGATAGGATATAACCTCTTGTGGTAGTTTGGTACCCTTGTTGTCTTGAAACAACTTACTGCTGGCATTTTGCTATTTCCACTTACTAGCTCTCCCACCTTGCCTCCATGGACACCTATGTGCTACATGGCCCCACTTGTTGCATTTAAAACATTTAACCCTTGGTCCTGGATGTGTATCTGGACTAGTGGCTTCCCCTGCTACTGGCGGACTTTGTTGGGCCAGTCTGGGCTGCCCACTATGGGTTCCCTTAGACCCATGAGCAGCACTGGGTGTCCCTTTCCTGTGCAGTGATGCCCTGATTGCTAGGAATAGGTCTCCCTTCTTCCCCAACTCATATGCAGTAGTACATTGTCTGTCAGCTAACCAGATTCTCATTTCCTCAGGCAAAGTGCTACAGGCCTGTTCCCTCACCAAAAGGTCTGCCAGCCCTTCAAAGGTGTTGACCTGACATCCACTCACCCACCTTTGAAAATAACTGCTTAGCTCAGCAACATATTCACACACACTTTCATCTGCCTTGCGTCTATGCTCACAAAACTTTTTTCTGTAAGCTTCAGGTGTTAACTTAAAGCATTCTAACAAACACATTGTACTGCAATCAGTATAAGACAATTTAGAAATAATAGTTACAGCTTTACCATGTAGTAAGGGGATCAGGAACCGTACCCAGATCCCTTGGTCAACATTATACTGTTTATATACCCTTTCAAACATATGAATGAAACTATCAAAATCATCCCCCTATGTAAATTGTGGAAGAAATTTACAGACCTTTGTTGTTTCTGGGGTTCAGTTCCTCCCTTCCCCATTACATCCATGACTCTGGTGAACAGTCAGCATCTTCGTTTTATGTTGCCTCTGCCACTCCTTCTCCTCAGCCGCTAGACATCGCAGTCTCTCATTTTCCTCAGCCTCTAGACGTCTGTCTGCTGCTGCTATTTCCAAATGCTTGGCCTCCAGCTCAAGTCTATTTAACTCCAGATAGATTTTTAAGTCCTCTGTGAAAAGGTTGAGCTGTCCATTTTCTGAGAGTTGTACATCTCCAAAGCCAGCCTGGTTGTCCTTCTGACAGCTGGTCTGCGATGCAGCTGTGCCCAAAGCTACAATAATTTCTGCCATAGTCAGGTTGGCATGCACCAGTCCTTTAGCCTGGCACTTCTCAGCCAACTGGCTCTTTGTCAGCTTGCCATACTCCTCTGCTGACATACTTGCCTGCTCTCCCTGACTAATTAAGCTAACAAAAACATAAATAAATAAATCAATTGTAATGTGAAACTCTGAATGTTCACTACGTGGCTAACTGAGAGTACAAACACCTTCCTTGAACACTGTACACAGGCTACAGGAATTCAATATCCACACCACTACAAGCCAATTAATATGTGATGTGGCTATCTTACCACTATCAACCAATTAATATGTGATGTGGATATCCCACCACTGTCCACCAATTAATATTTGACACCCCTGCACTGGGGCTGATTTCTCCCTCTTTCTCCAGATCCCCAGTAAGACTCCTCACTGGCACAGCTATAGAGTTGAGTGACCAAGCCAAAACCTCCAGCACCCTCTCTGTCCAACCAGCGCTTCGTGTCCCTGCTCAAGTAGCTGACACACACACACACACACACACACACACACACACACACACACACACACACACACACACACACACACACACACACTTTGAGATTTGATTGATATACAAATAAACACACACACACCTGGGAAAGGTTGGCACAGATTTACTAGCTATGCCCCCTTTTGCCCAGACTATAAGGTAGTTCCAGTTGCCACCAGCCACCCTTATCATCTACTATAAGGCCCTTACAAAGGGTGTCCAATCCTACTGTGTGATGTTATGGTAGTCTGACCAAGACTAAGGCTATTTAGGAGTAGCCTGTACAGTGTCACCAAATACATATGCAAGTACGCTGAGTTTAAATATGTCTCACAAATATCAGCCACAAAGATAGGTTTAAATATATTTAATAATAAATAATAAAAGAACAAGACAGTACTCAGTAAATCAACACAGTACCTTCAGAGTTCCAAAATCACAGGAAATATTTTAAAACAACATAGCAGAACAGTCTCAAATAAATACAGAAAACATCTAAACTAACCTTTACTATATTCCTAACTATATCTAAAAGAGATATTATGCCCTAAATCTTACTTACAGCAAAGCAAGTGCAGATGGTGATGATGATGAATGGATGTTTTTGCTTGGTTCAAGACAAAATGCAAAATGTCCAGTCTCTCTCTGAGAGAGTTCTTAAATTAATATCAAATATCACTGCTAGGTTAGCTTGGATGACATCACTTTTTGTCACCTGACTTAAGTTCCCAAGCTAAACCAGAAACTAAAAGAATTTCACATCTCTGTATTAAAAATACATACCTCTCAGATGTTTGCTCAGAAATGAGTCATAAAACACTTTCTAAACAATGCAGAAGTCACCCTAGTTCTAGACATCCTGTCTCCTTGCTGCATTGAAACTAACTTTTATAGCACAATTGTAAAGCAGTCTAATTGCAACTTGTTTCTACTATTAAAACAAACATTTGCACAGGTGTATAGTTTATATACATTTCTGTTCTTTTCCAGTCGGGTACACTGTGGATACATCTTAGCTCAGTACATAACATACAGTTCTGTATAAATCATATCAATATTCACAAACGACATAGAATTATTTACAAAATTCCAGGTAGCTGGACTGGCAGAGTGACACCACCCTTTCAGCCAGTCCTTATTTCATAACTTCCTTCATTCTTTTCTTAATCTTCATAGATATTTTAAACTATTTCCCAACATCATTGGTCTCTATTTTTTTCCTATCCTCTTTTGTGTATAAATTTTATATCCCTTTTACATTTCTCTTTTTCTTTTATACCCTCCTCCATCCATTCATTCAGTTTGTTTGTGTCTTTCGGCTTTTCCCGGTTAGGGGTCGCCACAGCGGAACTCCAGTCTGCTAATGATTGGCAGTTGATTTTTACATACCGGCTTGCCAGGCCTGACGCACAACCTTCAACAAAAGTACGCCCATTCACGCATGTCTCCACGCAGAAGACGCTCTAACTGAGAATCAAACCAGTTATTTCTATAAAAAAACATTATATCTGAAGTTGTTAATCTTCTTCCTATTCATCACTGATGGGTCTCAGAACCAAGTCAGCCTAATACCAAGCTCGCGTACACCAAAAACTCTCGAGCTAAACTGCTACCCACAGTGCCCTTCTCCCAGTTACCTCAGATCTCATTTGCCACGCAGCCATATAACAGTGTTTCACTGAGCTCTCCAGCTGAGTATTGTATTTTTCAAATTTTGCAGTATTTTGTAAGTTTTTCTCTCAAAACTTCTGTATTTCTTGTTTTCTTAACTAGCCCTACCCACGGGTATTCTCTTTCTTACCATTGTTGGTAAACGCCCTTCCATACCCTTTCTTAATGACATTGTTGGTATTTTCTTCTCTTTTCTTTCCTCCTCAATACCTCTTTTTGGATTAGGGGTCAGCCTTGTTGTGATCTTTTCACCTCCCCCTCAAACAAAAAATGCAACAGCTATTTTGCCCTCTTTCCCCCACACGGGGAGTCACCGAGAGATACCTCTGATACCCTTATTTCTAAGGAAAGCTATTCAGTTGAGAAGCAAGGTGATCCTCATTGCCCCTTTCTGGCCTCATCAGGTGTGGTTTCCCTTCCTCCGACCTCACCTGTTACAACCTCCTTGGATCCTGGACACTTGTCAGGACCTAATATCTCACCCACAAGGGCTGACTCCCCCAAAATTAATCCACCCTCTAGCTGACAGCTTGGATGTCCTTCAAGGATGCATCTGCAGTCATAACATATGGGTTGTCCTGCCTCAGGCAGCCCTTCGGTCGGCCAGATTCCAAAGTCTGGGTCTGGCCTCGGCTGATGTCGCACTTTCCCCGACGTCAGAGCTTCTGGGGTATAAAGGCATCAGCCGACGCCATCTTCCTCCGTCTTTCTTGCCGCGCGGTGCCCGAAGCAAAAGCTGTTCACAAGTGCCGGTCGGTCAGATCCAGAGATTTCAGCTACCGAAGACTTCTAAAAAAGCTAAGTACCCCGTTGGGGACTCTTTCTTGCCTCAGCCGATGTCAGACAAAGTAAATAATTGTTTAACTTGTGGGAAACAAATACCTCATAAGGATTTCCATTCTTACTGCCTTCCTTGCTTAGGCCCAGACCACGACGTATCAGCTTGTTTAGCCTGTGCCTCCTTCAACCGACGGACTCTTAGACGTCGGTCGGAGTTTGCAGTAGAGTTTTTTGGATCCGCTTTTGCATATAAAATGCCATCGGAGACTCCGACTACACATTTAGCCAAAAAACGCAAGGAAAAGGACCGACACTCGTGGCCCGCGGTTTCGGCTGAAACCACGGTTAGGCCTACCGCGAGTGTCTCGGTTTCGGCTGAAACCGAGTCCCCGGTTCTTACTTCTGCCAAAATCATACCTCCAACAACCGAGGCCAGAGAGGCCCCGGCTGCGTCGGCTACAGAAATCCCTACCGAAGAAGCAAGCGCACAAGAATTGTCCGACACCATTCCATTGGACATTTCTACTCCTGTACGTGGGGCAGCTAGGCCCCCTGCTTCTATGTCTATTAAGGCCTTCTCCAGACCTAAAGCAGCTAAAATTTCAAAAGCCTTACCTGCAAAAGCTACTTCTCAGAGACCTCCCTCAAGTTCTCAGATTCTCAGCCTTGCTGAGGACCTTATATCCATGATTAGGGGTTCTCAACCTCACCCAGACAGGGCCTCCCACCCTCCTCCTGACAAAAGGCCTAGGACTGAACCCCCTGAACCTCTCTCCTCAGACTACTCCTCGGATGGATCTGATTTATCAGACCATCAGGAAGGGCCATATTCTCCTTATGAGGATTCAGATGCAGAAGACTCTATTCCTTCTGCCTCCCCTCCTGAAGAATTTTCTTTTGGGGAAACTTTGCATTCAATGAGGGAACACTTTCAGTGGCAGGGTCAGGATTTCTCTGACTCTAGAAAAGATTAAGAACCTTTTACACTTACCACAGCATAGGCCTCTAGCCATACCACCTCTGCTAACTGTAGTTGATGATGCATATAATGATGTCAGTTCTGCCCCTGACTCTCTTCCCCCGGCCCCTGCAAAACCTGACAGATATTACAGGGTCCCGGATTCTCACTTCCATTTGTATAAAGCCCATGCTGCAGACCCAGAAACTATATCTCAGGGCCCAAAAGGCGTTGCAGCTGCCACTGCCAAAACCCCCTACCCTCTGAAAGAGAGTCAAGAGCATTAGAGAGATGGGGAAAAAAGGTTTATACATCTGCTACTCTTTCTGCCAGGGCATTAAACTGTCAATTCCACATGATACAGTACCAGGAATATTTGTTAGATCAGCTGAATAAAAAGCTTTCTTCTACTGAACCTTAGACCGAAAGTCCCTTCAGGATTTGGTACACAACTCTCAGCAGGTCAGTAATCATTTCTTAAAATGTGGCTATGATGCACTGGAGGCTTCATTTAGATCAGCTATGACTGGGGCAGTAATCAAGACATGCCTGGCTAAAAGAGCAACCCTTGCCAGACCATGTCAAGGCTAAACTCCTAGATGCTCCAATGGAGAAACAAAGTTTATTTGGCTCCCCTGCACAGGAGATTCTAAAGAAAGTGGAAGAAAAAGCAAAATCTGTGCAAACAGTAAAGGATTTTCTGCAGGTTCAACCTCCGAGGTTCAGCAGAAACTGGCCTTCAAAGAATTGGTCCTTTCCAGACACCTCCAGAGCACAGAGGGGCAGGAATAGACGCCCAAGAGGTAGAGGTCAATCAAAGGGTGCCTACAGGGGTCGTCAGTGGCAGCCTGCCAACCAGAGGAGTAGTGCCACAGCTACAACTAAAACCACTTCCACAGGACAGACACAATGACTTGACTCTGATTCCGCCTACCAGGGAACAACTGGAAGCACCCTTGGGCAGAAAGCTGTCTTTATTCTCGAAAAACTGGTATTGCATTACAAAAGACAAATGAACATTGCAAACCATAGACAAAGGATACAGGTTTCACTTCCACACTTTTCCAAGAAGGAGCGGAATGCCAAACCTTCCACCAAACCAGAAGCCAGAGGCTTTAAGACAAATCCACAATTTACTTCAGATGAAAGCTGTAGAAAGGGTACCATCTATGGAACAAGGCCAAGGATTTTATTCCAGACTATTCCTTGTACCAAGAAAAGAAAACCAATGGAGGCCTATTCTCGACTTGTCCGCACTAAACACATATCTCATTGTGCCAAAATTCAAGATGCTGACCCTACAGCAACTTCTTCCCATGTTGGGCAAGGAGTCTTGGCTGGTGACTCTAGATCTCAAGGAGGCATACCTGCACTTCCCTATACGACCAGATTGCAGAAGACACCTCAGATTTCTTGCAGGATCAGAGCATTATCAATTCTCAGCATTGCCCTTTGGCTTATCTACTGCCCAGAGTATTCACGAAATGCCTGGCATCAGTAATTGTACATTGCAGGCTTCAGGGAATTCAAATCTATCCATACCTGGACGACTGCCTAATACAAGCGGACAACAAGACAAAACTAATAAAGGATTTGGCCTATGTCATGCACCTGTTACAGGCCTTGGGATACACAGTCAACATCCAGAAGTCAAGACTAGTGCCATCCCAAAGGATAACATTTTTGGGTGCGGATCTGGACACAATGACTCAGATGGCTTTTCTCACAGAAGAAAAACAAAAGCAACTACCAGTCTACTTCATGGCTTTGACAAGACAAACTCAGCTCACTGCAAGGAAAGTCCTGCAGGCCCTGGGTTACATGGCATCCTGCATAATCTTGATCCCGCATGCCAGGCTACATATGAGAAAATTACAATGGTACCTAAGGAATGTATGGTCTCAACACAGGCACAGTCTAGAAACCATGATACCAATCATTCCATGCCTGAAAAAGGAATTCCTGTGGTGGGCTCAAGCCTGCCAGTCCAACAGAGGGTTGCCTTTCAACAAACCACAACCAAGGCAGACCATCACCACGGACGCCTCAGACCTAGGATGGGGAGCACACATGGAGGACAAGTGTATCCAAGGCCTATGGTCTCAGGACCAGCTGAACTTGCACATAAACCTAAAGGAGATGCTGGCAGTGAAACATGCAATCGAGACATTCAAATCATTCCTCCAGCAAAGACATCTGCTGATAAGGACAGACAACACCACAGTCATGTGGTACATAAACAAACAGGGAGGCACGCATTCCTACCCTCTATGCCGGATGGCAATAGATCTGTGGAACCTAGGCCTGAATCTCAACATCCAGCTGCAGGCCAAATTCGTACCCGGAAAAGAGAATTCACTAGCAGACAGCCTAAGCAGAACTACCACGGATGCTCACGAATGGATGCTGCATCCAGACATCTTCAAAATCATAACAAGCAAATGGGGAATGCCAGAGATAGACCTGTTCGCCTCCCCATTCAACCACCAACTGAAGAAATTCTGCTCAAGAGTATACCACCCACAAGCCTGGAGGGTGGACTCTCTCTTTCAGCTGGAATGCCCTAACAGTGTATGCTTTTCCACCTCTCCCATTGATGTACAAAGTTCTACTGAAGATCAGGGAGGAACAGCCAAAGGTGATACTAATAGCTCCAGACTGGCCAAGGCAGCACTGGTACCCGCTACTGAGAAGCATGTCTCGGGCGAACTTATGGCCTCTACCCCTATGGCCTCTTCTTCTAACGCAGAACAACTTCAAGACCCTGCATCCAAACTTGAAAACACTGCAGCTAACTGCCTGGAAAATTGCTTAAAACAAAACAAAACTGTTTTATCTCAGAGGGTCAAGGACATTATCCTGGAGGCTCGCAGACCCTCCACAAGGAAGACATACTCAGCTAAATGGAAGAGATTCCTCATTTGGAGCGCATCAAAGGGTACAAATACCACACTGGCAAACCTAGCACACATCCTAGAATATTTAGCAGAACTGTTCCACAATGGCCTGTCCTATTCCTCCATTAAGATTCATGCTTCAGCAATTTCAGCAGAGTACAACATGGATCCACCTATCTTCTCTCACCCTCTCCTCAGACAATTTTTAAGAGGCATCAAAAATGTAAAACCTCCAAGGAGACCCCCTCTGCCTACATGGGATCTCAATTTTGTGCTGGAAAAATTAACATTACCCCCTTTTGAACCAGCAGCATCAGCAGACTTACAGTTCTTATCTTGGAAAACTGCTTTCCTTCTGGCAATCACTTCAGCAAGAAGAGTATCTGAGTTACAGGCATTAATGGCAGTACAGCCTTTCCTTATTTTTCACCAGGATAGAATGTCTCTGAGAACCAATCCTACTTTCACGCCAAAGGTGGTATCCAGGGTATCCTTGAACCAAGCTATCCATTTGCCTACGTTCTTCCCTAACCCACAGAATGGGGGGGAAAAACTTTTGCACACCTTGGATGTATACAGACAACTATGCTACTATCTGGACAGAACTAAAACCAGCAGAAAAACTGACCAACTTTTTGTAGCATATGCAACTGGAGTGCAAGGAAAAGCAATTTCCAAACAGACAATTTCAAAATGGATAGGAAATTGCATTCGTTTTTGCTACTCTTTTCATGGAAAGACAGCTCCTGAAAATATCAGGCCTCACTCCACAAGAGCCACAGCCACCACTACAGTTTTCCTACGAGGGGTGGCTACCAAGGACATTTTAGAAGCTGCTACTTGGAGCTCCGTGCATACATTTGCCAAGCATTACAATCTACCTTTATACTCCAGATCCCAAGCAGGTTTTGCAACTGCAGTTTTACAGGGGATCTTAACTACACCATCCTTATCTTAGTACCTCCTCCCCCAGTTTGGCTATGGTATTCTACCCATATGTTATGACTGCAGATGCATCCTTGAAGGACATAGTACAGTTTTGTACCTACCATAAATGTAGATGTCCGATAGGTATGCATCTGCAGTCAGGATTACCCACCCTCCTTCCCCTCTGTGGTACTCCTAGGGTGCTTACCCCTTCTTCAGCTAGCTGGGGGAATCTATTATGGTGTATTTGTTTGTATGTATATATGTATATATATATATATATATTGTTTGCTACTGTTTGGAATTTTCAACATTTATCCAAATTTAGCCCTCCTAGAGGGCACCTGGCATCTGGGGCAAGAAACACTGAGGAAGATGGCGTCGGCTGATGCCTTTATACCCCAGAAGCTCTGACGTTGGGGAAAGTGCGACATCAGCCGAGGCCAGACCCAGACTTTGGAATCCGGCTGACCGAAGGGCTGCCTGAGGCAGGACAACCCATATGTTATGACTGCAGATGCATACCTATCGGACATCTACATTTATGGTAGGTACAAAACTGTACTTTTCTCCACTTCCGTTAGTCGCCAGGCAGGAAACCCTCTCCTCTTCTGTCCAGAATATTATTCTGGCCTCCCACAAACCATCCACCAGAAAACTCTACAGAGATGAGTGGAAAAGATTCGCTATCTGGTCGAATAATCAGATGCTAGAGCCCTTTTCAACTCCTACAGCCACCATGCTTCATTATCTGTCTGAGTTGTTTAACAATGGGGCATCAGCCTCTTATTATTCAAGTACATTTAGCAGCTATTTTCAATTTCCATAACAGTTCAGATGGAGTCCCTCTTATCTCCACCCGACTCTGCAAGACCTTTCTCAAGGGAGTTTTCCATAGTAGGCCTCCTATCAGGCAGCCTGTAGAGACATGGAATCTCTCCCAGGTTCTCCAGTGTCTCTCTCTACCTCCCTTTGAGCCTGCCACAACGTGTGATCTAAAATTCCTGTCATGGAAGTCTTTGTTTTTGGTGGCAGTCGCATCAGCCAGACGGATATCTGAGTTTACAAGCCTTATGCATCAAGAGCCCATATCTAATCTTCCATAAGGACAGAGTATCCCTTCGTACTACCCATCTTTTCTCCCCACAGTGGTTTCCGACTTCTCTATTAACCAGTCCATTGAGCTCCCTGTATTTTTCCCAAACTACTCAAGCAAAGGGGAATACTGCCTTCATTCATTGGATGTACATAGACAACTATGTTTCTATCTAGACAGAACTAAGTCCTTTCACAAGTCGGACCAACTTTTCATTTCCTTTTCTGGTCCTAGACTGTGATGTGCTGTATCAAAAGTTACTTTATCAAAATGGGTCAAAGATTGCATTACCTTTGCATATTCCCATACAAATAAATCCAAACCTGATCAAATCAAATCTCATTCAACTAGGGCCATTGCAACTTCGGTTGCCTTCCATTCCAGGGCTTCCTTGGATGACATCTGTGCAGCAGCCATTTGGGCTAAACCCCATACCTTCATCAAGCATTACAAATTGGATCTGGTCTCCAGGGAAAGAGCGGCCTTCGGCTCGATGGTTCTCAGGAATGTTCTTCCATAAGGGCCACCCAGGTTCTCCAAGTAGCTTGGGATTCTGTCCCATCAATGAGGAATATGAAGAAGATTAACAACTTCAGACAGAGAAGTTATGTCTTACCATAACGTTCCATCTGAGTTGTTGATCTTCAAGTCACACCCTCCCACCATCCCTCACCAAAGGCTCCTGGCGGATCTTCTGTGTCCTTGTGGTGTTTCAGGGTTTCTATGCAGAGATGGCCTCTGTCTTTCTGTTTCTTTTATGTGTTGCATGCAAGCTCAATCTGAGGTAACTGGGAGAAGGGCATTGTGGGTAACAACTTAGCTCGAGAGTTTTTGGTGTACGCAAGCTTGGTATTTAGCCGACTTGGTTCCGAGGGCTCAGAACCAAATCCATCAGTGATGACTGGAAGAAGATCAACAACTCAGATGGACCGTTATGGTAAGACATAACTTCTTTTTTCATTGTTTGACATTTCTTACCCTAACGCATCTAGACCCGATGTAGATTCTTCTTTTCCTTCATTTATAGCATCCTAACTCTCTTCTCTCAAATTGTTTTTTCCATTTCTTCCATTACATCCTTTTTCATCTTTACTTTCCTATGTCCCACCTTACATTTTTTCTGTATACATTTTGTATATATATTTCGAATATATTCATAATTTATTCTTATTTATATCTTAACTGTCCTTTTTCATCCTTCATTACATTCATTTTCCTCTCGATTTTTCACCAAGAATGGGGAAACTTCCTATGTGTAGTTCAAATATTTTTGTCAGAATGTCATTATTTCCATTTTGTCTTTATTATATTTATATAATGTATTTTCATCCTACTCAAAACTCCCTCTTTCTTAACTGCTCTTTCACAAATTTCTTTGTGCTTGTAGGTCACATTTTCCCTCTTCCATTGCTCCTTCTCTATTTTAAGTAGATTTTTAAACCTTTTCTTTATACACCATCCACCACTTTGTCAAATTTCCATAAAATTGCTTCATTATTATATGATCTCACAATTGCCCTCCTTCTGTTGGAAAACAACCCATTCTTGCAGTTTTTCCTGACAATCTTGTAATCTCCTTCTGTTGTTACATTTTCATTATCTCCATTTATTGCTCTATGATCTGAAAACGTTGAGTCTTTAATTCAACTTTTTATGTGTGTCATATCTTCTGAAAACAATATGCCATCAGTCTGTGTTTTAAGTTAGCTCTTCGTATAAATTTGCCATCTTCCTTTACTTATTATTAACGTACCATTATTTACTACGTCCTCATTTTTTTTATTTTTACATTTTGTGGTATTTCCATTTCTCTTTTCTTAAATTAAAGTTAAAGCCCCTCACCACCACCAGCATAGTGGGCATAGTTACGATCATATAACTTCGAGTTTCCTCAAACATTTTTTTCTTTCATTTATATTTTTATATTACTACTAGGCTAAACACTTTGTCTTTTTTATGTCATAAACTGAAACTATTCCTACTGCCTCTACTATTATGTCTAATATTTTAATCTCTTCATTTTAATAATACTGCAATACCTGAGTATGTATCATTCCTTATATCCACACAACTTTTGTTTTCCACATCATCTCAAACTACACCCTTTTCCTTATGTACGTCTTGTAGCAAGAAAACAAATTACCTCTGCGTTGTTTACTTTTTCACTGCATTCAAACACCATCATTCTAAGACTGTTATTCATGCTATTCACATTCAATGAACCTTTTCCATTTTTTAGCATTTTTTTAGTCCAGCTTTTTGCTTCCTTTTTCTTCTCCTCACTCTTCCCTTTAAAGAACCTTAAACCATTTTTTCTAACTCAGTTCTCTCATTTACCTCTTTTTCTTCCTCCTTTGTTTCTATGTTTTCCATTTCCATATTCTTTTCCTATTCTTTAACTCATTTTTCGACTTCACCTAAATGTATCTTGTTCTATTCATTCAGCTTGTAATCCCTCACCCCCATCCCCTGTCCTTTCATCATTCTCTTCTAACTTTTTGTGTAAAAACTTGTTCATCTGCCTCTCAATTTCCTCACTTTATCTTTCTACATTATAATAAAAGGATTACACGAAGTTCTCTGGTCCCCTAGTCAGTATGAATGTCAACTCAGGTCTCTCTTGAAAAATAGCACACCGGCTTGGTGGGACTAACCCTATCAACAAAGAGTATATAAAACAATGCAGATATAAGTTCAGGGCTCTTCTACATGGACAACTATAGGGATTTCTAAAAAATGTTAACATTTTTCATACAGCAGAACTCCCTTTATTAGAAAATGTTATTATTTCAGTCAATCAAATATAATATAATTTTAAAGTTCTTTGTCTTGCAAAGTCAGATGACATTTTGTGTATTTACTTAGCTTGTTTTATTCCAGGTTTCAACTTGCATAACTATATGTTGTCCTGTTTGTGGATATCATCAGGAATATTTGTGATTTTGATTTGTAATACTGTTGGCTGAATTTAATTTTTTATTTTAATGTTTTTCTTTGGTTGTAATAAAAAAAAAGTCTCTTCCTCTTCTGGTATACCTGGAGTAGCACAATTCTAAAAAAAAAAAAGGCAAATGTTTTGAGGTTTCCAGAAACCCAGAAATCATGAAGCATTAATCCCAAGTGCTCTCAAGTACTTTTCTAATGCTGAGACAGTTTCACTTCACTGTAAATTTCCTGCTTTTGATATTTAATGCAAAAGATGTTTCCCCATAAAAGTTTTGAAATAAATAAGAACTCTGAAGTAAAGCCTCAAATAAAATAAAGTAAATGTTCCTGCATTTGTCATATTCCAAACCACAAACCACATTTTTTTAAATCTTTTTCTGCCCTCAGTGACAATCTGACCATCCCAGCTTTTTGGAACTTCCTTTGTTCAGCCTAAAGGTCCATTTTATTCCCAGAGCAGAGACTACCCCTTGTAGTGGGAAGAATCAACCCAAGGGTGGACCTCAGTTGTCTTTAGGCCAGTAATATAAAGTTATGTTTTTCTTTGGGTGTAATAAATAAAAGTGCAGCGTCTTCCACTTCTGGTCTCAGTGGAAGAGGGGGCAAGGTTGGCATAACGGTTAAGGTCTTTACCTCACAGATACAGTGCGCAGGCTTTGAATGTGAACTCTGGTTATTGACTAGGCTTGTAATAGTTTGCAAACTGATAGCCTAGTATTTACCTATTAGCCTAGTATTTACTTATTAAATTGTGAACTACTGAGTTAGAGCAGTTCATGTGAGGCATCAACCTCAGTGCTAACTGAAGATCCAATGTTGTCTGTTTTTGGCCTATTCAACCTTTGGGCTGTCAGATTTGACCTCGTCACCTTTTTATGAAGCTGTAGATTTGAGGCTCTGACTCAGTCTCCTCCACTACCCATAATTCCCTCCATTCAGCCTAAGTACCTAAGACCTCTTTTGTTGCCTGATCAGCTGAAAAGTGTTTTCAAGGGCTCTGTTCTCCAGATGGCTGAGGGCTTTTTATTAAGCTGAATTCCTTGCCTTCCCCACCCAGAGCTTAAGTAATCCTTTTTTTTCTTTGTTGGTAATTTATAGCTCTGATGTTGTCATCTTCATTTTCATTAACCTGTGGGTCTCAGTTCTGACCCTCAGAACTGACCGGCCTCTCTCGAAGCTTGAGATTCCAAAGTAAAGCTCCTCCCCTCTACCCATAATGCCCTGTTCCCCCACACTACCTCAAATCTCATTTGCCATGCTTTTGGTCAGCAGCAAGGTTCCTGGGCTCTGAGCTCCTCTCTGAGTTTCTTCAATGTTGTGAGTGCTTGTCAAATAATGTGTACTATTTTCTTCTTCTGTCTTCCTGCTCTATCTTTCTTACCTATAAGTAGTTTTTCTTCTGCCTTTGGATCCTTTTGTTTCCTGTCTTTAAGCGGGTTTCTCTCACCACAGTTTTCTTCTTCTTTCTAGTTTAAAAAAAAAAGCCTTTTCTTTGTCTGTCGACTCCTCATTCTTCTTCCTTATGGCTGATCAGAATCACTTAGTTTCAAAAAATGCACTTCCTGTAGGTGTAAGATCCCAATGTCTGTTGCCCACAGGAAGTGCATTTATTGCCTTGGGGCTGCACACCTGTACACCCACAGTGAGGTGTTCCACCCTAGGGCTTTGCCAGATAGGAGTAGCAAACTTATTCTTAAGGGTTTGCTCACTCCTTCCGCCTCTTCGAGCATGCCTTCCACATTGGGGGCTCAAACCCCCTTCAGATAGTCTCGGCAGGCCCAGGAGAACAGGAAACACTCACCCTCGAGGTCCTCCTTGGAGCTGCCCAAGAAGGTCCTGAGAGCCGACCCATTCTGATCATGGGTCCTTGACTCCTAGCTCCTTGCCTCTGCCACGATCATCTTCCGTGGCTTCTGGACCTAGTGTAACTTCTGTGGCAGTTCTGGCTTCTATTTTGGCTCCCAGCTCAGGGCCAACCAAACTGTCTATGAGATCTCCCTCCCATTCACCCAGGAGATCTTCAAGCCCCCCTTCCTTTGTTTCCTCTATGTCTTCCTGAAGTTTTACCTCTAAGGATGTAGACAGACTGATGAGGCAGTTCCTCAAGGCCCAGATCCAGATGGGGCTTGTATCTGCACCATCCACAACTGGATCCATGAGGTTTTCCCAGTTCTGACTAGTAGCTCCTTCTCTGACCTGTCCTTTGGTGTTGGAGCCCTTGGTTCCGTTGGTCTCTGGCACTGGTGTGTCAGAGATGATCGAGATTCCTTCATCACCTCTGACTGTTTCCTCGATGTGCTCAGTCCTGACCATGTTGATTCCGAGTGTGCATCAGAGCCACAGCTTCGAGGTCTACTGTTAGGGGTCGATGTTGAGTCTGAAGTTTTCGGGGCCATCTCTCCCCCTCAGGGCATCAGCTTTTGACAGCTCAGTTCTGCCTCCTCCTTTGGAATGGGAGGCATCTGCTTCTGTGGCTTTGACCCCAAGAGGACTGCTTTTGGAGGGTCAGAGCACTTCTGCTTTTGAGGTCATGGAGAGTATTCTTTCCCACCCTGGGAGAGCATCGGCATGTAACTCCTCAGAACTTCCCCCTCCCCATTCTGGTCTGGTGCCTGAGGCCTCATTTCTGCCACATGAACAACCAGGCCCAGAAAGCCTTCACAAAATCCCTTCTGTGGATCCCCAAGAAAGGAGCATCCCACCGAGGAGTTCCCCTGGAAGAGGTTGTGTAAAAGGAGGCACATGGATTCTCCTGAGGAATCCCTCACCACTGACACCAATTTTGAGGAAGGAGAAGGGTCCGCCAGATTGCCATCCAATGAAGTCTCCTTTGGGGACATTCTAGAAATCCTACACCAGAGAGGTGACTGGTCTGACAAAACCCTTCCCTAGAGGAATTGTTTTGTGGGAGGCTTTTGAGTCCGGCCCATGTACTACCAGGGTGTCTCCCCCTGCTGATCCACTAATTGAGCTAGTTTCAACTAAGGCGCGGAAGGCGCCAGATACGCTAGAGCAGATCCCCAAGCGGGTTGACAAAATTTTGAGTGCCCCTTTGGACAAGACCTTTTGGACCAAGGGTATCCCAGTAGATGCTATGGTTGTTGCAGCACACAAGAGAGCTCTTCTGTCCACCCTCCCAACAGAGAATACTGAGCAATGTACAGTTTTGGGAAAAGGGTTTATGCCTCTTCCATATTTACCTTGATGGCATTTAACTACTTATTGCATTTCATGAGGCTACAAAAGGATCTAGTGAAGGAACATTCTAGCCTGTCCCCTGGGTCCATGTCTACTGAGGAGCAGAATACCTTTTCCTCCAGACTGGCCACCTTCAATCACTGGCTAATGTGTCCATGACGCTGATATCCCATGCTGCAGAAAGTACTTCAAGGGCAGCCAGTTCTGGCATTACCATAAGGCACCATGCCTGGATGAAGCTGTGTGACTTTGTGGAGCCCTTCAAACAGTCCTTTATCAATACCCACTTTGATGGGTCCAGCTCACAGCTATTTCCAACTTTCATTTAGGCCTATATTCTTCCCCCGTCATCACCTAAACTTTGAAAAGCCTTCATTAGAGACACCTTTTTGCTTTGCCCAAAGATCAAAGACCCTACTCTTCCATGGGATCTGACTATGGTTCTGCAAGCAGTGGTTCACAATCCCTTTGAACCAGCGGCTACAGTTGACTTAAAATTTCTGTCTTGGAAACCCTTTTTCTAGTGGCTATCATCTCCATGAAAAGAGTGTCCGAGCTTCAAGCTCTTTCTTCTAAATTCCTGTACTTCATTTTTCACAAAGACAGGGTAACCTTACATACAAACCCATCCTTTTTGCCTAAGGTAGCCAAGGAAGAGAACATTAGTCAGTCTATCAATCTTCCTGTCTTTTTCTCTAATTATCAGAACAAAGGAGAGTATACCCTTCATTTGCTGAATGTACATAGGAAATTACTTTTCTACTTAGAACCAAATTCTTCAGGAAATCTGAGCCGTTTGTATCCTTCACTGAAAGAAAGAAAGGAAAATCAATTATGAATACTACTCTGTCTAGATGGCTGAGGGACTGTATTTCCTTTGTCTATTCGGCCAGAAACATACACTTGCCAGGTCCTATTAAGGCTCATTCTACAATGTCTATGGCAATTTCTCACCCATTTTGGTCCAGGGCTTCAACTGAAGATATTTGTACTATAGCTTCCTGGTCAAATCCTCAAACATTTGTTTCACATTATAAGTTGGATATTATATCCAGACGCAGGAGTGCCTTTGGCAGTGCTGTACTCCGTAATATCCTTCCATAAGAGCCACCTGGGGGTTTTCAGTAGCTAGGGACTCTGTCCCACAGGTTAATTAAAATAAAGATGACAACATCAGATAAAGAAGTTGTGTTCTTACCATAACATTCCATCTGTGTTGTCCATCGTAATTTTTCATTAACCATCCCTCCCGCCTTCACCCTTCCAGACTTTGGGAGACCTGGTGGAACTCTCAGAGGAACTTCTGTTCCTTTGGGTTGAGCTCCTGATTTCCTTTCTCAGTCTTCAATGATTGTCTTTATATAGGATAGAAGTTTTGGTCCTTATGCTATAGGCAAGTTTGATCTGAGGTAGTGTGGGGAGTGGAGCATTATGGGTAGAGGGGAGAAATTCAACTCTGGAATGTCAAGCTTGGAGAGGGACCAGTCGGTTCCGATGGTTGTAACCGAGATCTACAGGCTAATAAAAAATGAAGAGGAACAACACAGATGGAACATTGTGGTAAGAACATACCTTTCTTTTTCTTAGAATTTAGATGTTAGGTATTAGAATTTAGAAGATTAGATGTTAGTTTTTAGAGATGGAATTGTTCAGCTTCTTATACCATTGAATGTAAGTATTTAGAAGAGTTTAGCTCTTTTGTTTGCCATTCAATTATTTGTGTATCCCTTTACATAGTTTAGAATAGTTTACAAGATTCTAAAAACATTTTTTCAACTGTACCTTTCACAGTTGTTATTATAGTTTGTCTTTCTTTACTTTCATGTCCAAAAAAAGTACAAGGGTTTAAAAAAGTGCACTGCCTGTGGATATAAAATACTACCTCAAGACCCACACACAGTTTGTTTATTGCTTAAGCACTGCCCATTTGAACATTAATTGTGAAATTTTGTGCCTCCTTCAGTACCATGGTCATTCAGGGATGTAAAGAAAAACTAATCCTGAAAGGCTTACTTCCACCTCAAGACAGGGTCTGTTCCTCAGCCCTCCCACTTGAACTTACTCAAAGCCAACTTCAGCTTCTCCTGAGAAGAAAATGGACACATCTAAACAAAAGGATAAAGAAAAATGTAAAGAGGGACATCATAGATGTGAAGATAAAAGGACAGAAAAAAGAAAAAGGTCCTTAGATATGACAGATTCTTTGGATCCGACTCCCAAGGCTCCGAGAAAGTCAGATCCACCAGTTTCTTAGCTCTGATCTCCTTCATCTCATCTAAGATTTTCTCTGGATCTGGTGAGCCTTAGAATCCATTCTCCAATTCTCCAGGAAAGATGATACTCCAGACCTCCATCTGTAGCATTGTTTTCAAAGTCTATCTGGTCATCTAGAAGTGTCACCAAAATGGACATTGATCAAATAATGTGGAGATTCTTGAGGGTCAAATCTAACTAGGGGTTCCCCCACTACTGTCCCCTTTGGGCTGTCCGGGTATGGGTCCAACTACTCCTCCTGTGATATCTCCAGTACCAGTCCTCCCTTTGTATCAGGTTCCCACTGTTCCAAAACCCCGTGGTGCACCTCTTTCAGAGCCTACATCTTGGGCAACTTGGAATCCTACTTCCCTTACTGTATAAACTCCAATGCTTTTGGGTCAGAATGAGTCTTGTAGCTGAAGCATAGACACTGTGGCCTAGGGAGTGGAGTTCACACACAAATTGTCTGTGCCACTTCTACCTCTCAGGTATTCAGCTCTCATAAGGTCAGCCTCAGAGCCCAGATCAGTTGGAGCAAGGGTTGCTCCTGTGTTGCTCCTTCATTTCCAGTTGCAGCCTTGCTTTGGAGGTGTTTGAAAGGGTTTTCCCTAGGCTAGGAAGTTGGGTGCCACCTTCAAGCTCAGTCCCATCCCAGCCTCTTTTGGATCCTGCAACTCACTCCACTCGGTCAGATCGATAGGGACATTTAGTTCAAGATGGGAGGAACTTAAAATTCGAGTTCCCAGTGTGATTCTCCTGAGACCATGTCCTAGGAAATGGACTTATAAATGGAAACATCAAGACTTGTCTCAGATCTGGATGAAGGTGAAAGTTCACTAAGGTTCCCTAAAATCCCCTCTAGAGGACGTCACCTTTGGTGACATCCTAGGATTGATGAAGCAGTGAGGGGGTTGGTCCACTGACCCTCTTCACCTGAAAAACGACCCTCTTCACTAGAATAATCTGTGCTCCTTGAGGCTTTTGGTGCTGACTTATCTGCGTCCTATGTGGTACCACCTGCTGAAGTTCTTTTAGATTTGGTGGCTTTGTGAGCCTGGAAGTGTCCTGATGTTATGGGACCATTTCTCAAAAAAAAGAATAGAAGTTTGTTAGCCCCAAAAATAGGAAACACTGGAGCAAGGATCCACCAGTAGATGCCATGGTAGTACCGTCAACCACTAAAAAGGACCTGTCTGAGGAGAATTCTTTTGTTTATCCCTTTAACAGGGAGTCTTAGGCATTCAACAGATTTGGAAAAATTAATGCAACCTTCACAGTCAGGGCACTGAACTACACTACTCACATGATGTGTTTTCAAAGGGACCTGAACAAGGAGCTTACCAAGTCTCAGATAACTTACCAGCAGTTGTTTAATGTGTCCATGCATCTGCTCTCCAATGCAGCTGATGGCACAGCTAGGGCAGCAGACAGTGGCATAACCATGCACTGGCATGCTTGTATGCACCTTTGCAACTTTGTGGAAGGCTTTAAGACATCCTTCATCAATTCCCCTTTTGATGGTTCCACACTTTTCAGACCTAAAATCAAAGAAACACTTACCAGGAATGAACAAGACAGTAAAACCCTGTTTGCCATTGGGATCCATTTCTTCACCCCTCAAAGGACATTTTCTAGGAACCAAAGAGTTAAGAAAATGTGGTTCAGAAAATTTTACAGGGTTATCATCAGGACACTCCTAAAGACAGACACCCCCCCCCCCACCCTTGTGGCAGAGGGGGAGGCAACTCAAATGGACATCGCCCAAAGAGCAGAGGTGAAATGCACAACCAGAGTTTCCCTTACTGAGAAACTCTATCAGCACTTCTGAAGAGTTACCTGACTGCCACACTCTGGAGGCAGTTTGGGGGTGCTTATCCTTGCAACAACTAAGCCTAGCAAGATATTACAACAGATTCTTGGGTCCTAAGGATAATCACCAGATGCTATTTCATTCTTTTTTCTTATCTTCAAAAGGAAAACAGAAATGTTCCCAACATTCCACCCAGCCAGTTGGTATCTGCTAGAAAAAAGTGTCATCCAACCAGTCCCCTGAGATGAGTTAGAATCCAGAGCCTGTTCCCGGTTCTTTTTAGTCACAAAGAAGACTTGGTCCTAAGTCATCTCTTCCATCCATCCATCCTCAACCCCTTTTTCCCATTTTGCACATGGGGTCAGGTTGTCACTTTCAACAGTGGCAAGGTTTACACTGCCGGATGGCCAGCCCTGCTGCAGTAGTTCATCTGTACCAATCACTCGAGCACACACTCTCACCTACGGCCAATTTAGAGTGTTCAATCCACCTACTGCATGTCCTTGGAATATGAGAGGAAACAAGAGCACCCAGAGGAAACCCACACAGCTGCAGGGAGGACATACAGACTCCACACAGAAGGCACCCCAGTCAAGAATCGAACCAGAGAACCTCTTGCTGTGAGACGACAATGCTAATCTCTGCACCACCAAGACCACGACCAAAGTCATCTCAGTTTATTCATAAGACAGACAAAATTCTGGATGGTTATGGTACAATCCTATTGCCTCTTCTGAATAAGGACAATTGGATATGCTCTGTAGATCTCCAGAACGCCTGCTATCACATAAAAATATTGAAGCAATCCAGAAATGTTTCCATTTCCAGCTAGGAGCCAATAATTTTCAGTTGAGAGCACTGGCCACACACCACTTGTGTGTGTTATAGTGAACTGTTCGGCTTAATAAACAGTGTGCCTTATCTAGCAGTGATTCAGGGTGCTTTGTTGGTTTACAAGTTCTTTTGCATCCTCCGGTTTTGGTCTCACCACAATCCTTTGGTGTTCACAAATATTAAGGCAGTGGTAGCAGCTCATCTCTGACTTCAAGGGATCCATGTTTTTCTGTACTGAGACTATTGGCTCCTCACTGCTGCTTCCAGGAATGTTCTGGCTCAACATCAGGATCTCTTGCTTCACCTTATACAGACACTGATTTACAGTCAGTCAGTCCACAAGTCTGCTATCCTTCACTCAACAAAGTTTATTGTTTGCAAACTCAACACAGTCCTTCAAACTGCAAGCTTCCAGACACCAGAGTGCTTTCTTTTCAACTAGTGGCCACCCAGGCCATCCAGCATCCTTTTTCTCAAGCAAGGTTAATACTTTGTTTTCTACCTTTGATGTCCTCTATGATTACATTAATTCCACTGACAAGGTATCATACGAGGGAACTCCAGTGGGCCCCCTCAGTTCAATGGTCACAAAGTCTTTTGCCCTCTTCATACCAGGATTTGCCTGACACAGGTTTCCAGAGACCATATCAAATGATGGATAACCTCCCCATCAATGACAAAAGGATTAACCTTTTGTCCATCAAATCCCTGGGCCACAATAACCATGGATGGTTCCCCTTGGGGAGGGGAACATTTCAAAGGCAAAACAAATCAAGGTGCTTGGTCACCCCTAGAGGCCAACTTCTCATTGGTGTCTTAGAGATGAGGGCAGCCCTCCAAATGTTGTGGGTATTCCAGGACTCCCTCCCTGAGAGTGTGATTTCTATTCAGACAGATAACATGACGGCAGTCAGGTATATTAATAAACATGGGGAACCCAGTCACATCCACTTTGCCAGGAAGCTGTGAGAGTGTGGCAGTGGGTGATGTCTTCCCGTAATTTTCTGATACAAGTGCACATCCCAGGGCATCAGATGTGTAAGCGGACAAGTTGAGCAAGTCGATTCATCTGCCTCACAAGTGGTCTGTCAGATGATCTCAACACAAATTTTCTGCTGCTGGGCCAACTTTGCTGCAATCTCTTCATCTCATACCTAAACTACAAGTGCAGCATTTACTTTGCTTTGGTCCCTCCACAAAGACAGTCACCTAAGGATGCTCTATTTCACAGTTGGCCCCTAGGTCTCCTCTATACCTTTCCCCAAATACTCTTAATAACAAAATTCATTCAGAAAGCCAGAAGGTGCAAGACTAGAGTTATCCTCATTTCCTCCTTTTGATCCTAGCAAGTTTGGTTCCCCTTCCTGTGGCCTCATTTGCTACATTTTCCATGTGTGTTGTATCTGAATCCACATCTTTTGAGTCATCCTTCTGGCCTGCATCTATCTGATCTAAAAATCTTGAAATCGACAGTATAATTCCTTCAATTCTAACCGTAGCCAGAGATGCCAGGCTGTCCTCAATGGTTCACATTATTTCAGCTATTCTAAAGCAGTCCACCAAAAAGATAAGCAAGTGGAAACAGTTAACTATTTGAGCTTTCCATACTGTGTTCCTTATAGGGCCTCTCAAATTTTTTACAGACAATACCACAGTGATGTGATACATCAAAAAGCAAGGGGGAGCATGGTCTTACCTCCAGTGCAGATTAGATCTTCAGGTCTGGAATCTGGCTGTCCATTATCACGTGACTCTTTCAGGCTGTTAATATTCCTTCAGAAAAGAGCCTTGTGGCAGACTCTCTGAGCAGGCCCATAACACAGACTCATGAGTGAATGCTTCACAGAGATGTGTTTCTGGACATTGTCCATCAGTGGGATACTCCTCAGGTAGATCCTTTTACCTCCCCTCTGAACAGATAACTGCCTCTGTTTTTACCAGAGTTCCAAGTCCTCTGGCATGAAAGGTGGACACCCTCCCTTTTTATTGGTAGGGAATGTTTCTCTATGCCTTCCCCCCTTCCTGTTATATCAAGGGTCCTGTTCAAGATAGAACATGACTCCCCAAAATCTTGCTGGTGACTCCCTTTTGGCCCAGACAGCATTGGTGTCCTCTTTTTTTCTGCACCTAGCCAAGGGCAATCACCACAAGTTACCTCACAGGGTGGACCTAGTCCCACAAGACAAGGGGTCTCTCATCCATCCTCACTTATCCACTCTTTATCTGACACTGTGGGTGATAGGGTTTTGATCCCTTTTAGGCACTTTTTCTGAAGAAGTGCTACGGGTTCTGTGGGAGGGCAATAACCAAACAAAATTTGCTCTGGAGAAGCCAAATAAGGGTCCAAGACTTAGAACAACGAAGTTGAAAAAAACGGCTTTAATAACAAACCAGTCAAACACACTTAACGCTGTAATCCAAAAATCTGCTTTTTCGAATATCTTCGTCAGAACCAAAAACATACATCCTGCTTCATACCAATACTGTCCTTTTATAACCATCATAGTGAACCAATCAATACAATAAAACAATGTAACAATAGTCCAATTAAGCAATTAAGCAGTAACTTAATGTCATTGCCCACAGTTAACTCATCTTAAGGAAGACAGATATTAAATATATTTGGTTCATAAAATACTTGTATAAAAAACATTATTTTAAAGACATTATTTAAAAAAAATAACTAGTAAATATTTAATACATTGAATTTATGTGAAATTAAAAAATAAATACCAAACAATTTATTACAAAAACATGAACCATGTAAAAATAAAAATAGTTGTTGTTAAAGTAACTCCTACATTGAGCACCATCTAATGGACAAAGATGGTATTGTAAATCATAATTTTGCTGCCCTTAGTTTAAGAACAGGGAGAAGAGAAATCATATCGTTGAGACCAGGGTTTGTGTTGGCCTCCAGTATAATCTGCCAATAGAGTTCCCTATATTCCAGCTTAGTTTCCCACATACCACCCCTAGCTTCTTTGGGAACCACTTCCAAAACAAAAAGGAGAAAAAAGGCTTGTTGGCAAATCTGAGTATGTCGAAATAATGCATTGTTACCATTACATTTTCTGATTTCATAAAGGTGTTCGTAAATTCTAGACTTTAACTTCCTTTCTGTCTTTCCCACGTAAAAGGAATGACAGAATTGGCAAGTAGCAATGTATACAACACCATAGGTGTTACAATTAGAGTATGTGTTAGCAACAATCTGCCTGTCTCTACTGGGAAGATGAATACTGGTAATATTGGCAATGTACTGACATTGCGTACAAAAGCCACACTTGAATGTTCCAACCTTACCCGTTCTAGTTTTGTGGTTCGAGCTACCCCCAAATTCAAACATGTTCTTAAAATTGAAATATTTCCTGTATGTAAACCTTAAAGGTTCCTTGTGTATGTGTTCCAAATCAGTAAACTGTTTAAACCTATCCCATTCTCTTTTAATGGTCTGTTTTATAATATAGGAATCTCCAGTATAATCCATAACATATGCTTTTTCCCAACAATTAATAACATTCTTGTTAATAGTTGGACTAACTTCCTCCATAACCAAAATTGGTGCAAATCTAAACTTTCTCCCCTCTAGTACCTCCTGAAACAACCCTCTAACCAACTTTTCTGGATAACCCCTCTCTCTAAACAAATCCATAATAAATCCAGCATCATTAACAAAATCTAGGTCGTCGGAGGTCATGCGACTACACCTCACCAGTTGCCCTTTAAGAAGGTTCTTTTTTTGTAAAAAGGGGTGACCGCTCGAGAAATGTAAATAGGAATTCGAAAAAGTCTTTTTCCGATGAATTTTAGATTTAAAAGAATTGTTAAACTTGGTTAAAGAAACATCTAAGTAAATGCATTCATGTTGATTTAAATTGTAAGTGAAGTCTAGAAAATTAGTTGTACTCCTGAGATAGGCTAAAAATTCAAAAAATCTTTCCTGGGAATCTATCCAAAAGATGCAAATGTCATCCAGGAAGCGTTTATAAAAAATCCAAGACTTAACATATTCACAATTGTTAACAAATAGATGCTCCCACCATGACAAAACTATGTTGGCATAAGAGGGGGCACATTTGGCCCCCATAGCCACACCTCTTTCTTGTTTGTAAAATTCACCTTCGAAATACATGAAGTTGTTTTTCAGAATAACTTCCATTAACAAAAGACATGTTCTGAAGTCATCAGAAAAAAGACCACCATACTCTCTCATGCTCTCCTCAAGCCACACAAGACCAATTTCATGTGGAATGGAACCAAACAGGTCCACAATATCAAGAGTCACAAAAATAATCTCTGAGGAATAGAGGTTAGATTTGACCTGTCTCAAAAAGTCCCATGAATCTTTTAAAACCACATTACCCTGGTTGGCCAAGTCCTTTAATTTCACATCGATAAACTTAGCTAAAGGGGTAGTCACGGAGCCCTCAGAGGAGACTATAAGACGTAGTGGAGGGTCATCAGGGTCTTTGTGTATCTTTGGTATTCCAAAGACTGAAGGAACTGTAGGATTTTGGTTGTTCAAAAAATTATATATGTCCAAGTCTATGGAACCTTCTAACAATAAGTCATTAATTAAAAGACTAATTTTTGATTTGGCAATATTGACCTCATTGATCGATGCTCTAGAATATTTGGAAGTATCAAGTAAACTGTCCTTCATTTTAGACTCATATAAAATAGAATCCATAAGAACCGTTCCACCCCCTTTATCGGGTTGCATAATTCTTATTGTCTTGTTGTTTTTTAAGAAAATCAGTAAATGATTTTCATTCTTGGTTAGATTGGAAGCTATTCTGGGTCCTTTAATAGTATTTCTAATCTATTTTTCCAACAACTTTTCTAAATTTTTAAGCTGGGGGTGGAGGGGAGGGTTCATGGTACTTATTTTCTTTAAGATAGACGGCTCACCAGATTTGAAATTAGTATCTTGAAACATTAAAGATAAGTTTTGTTTCCTTAAAAAAAGTTTTAAATCTACAATAGCTCTAGGAATGCTCATTTTTCTAATAGGAATAAATTTAAAACCTTTTGAGAATAAATTAAAATAATCCAAATCAATATCCAAATTACTATAATTAAAAATTTTATAATTTTTGTACTCAAAAGTATTGCCTCACTGTGTAATATTGTTACTTGTTAGTAAATGTGTTAAGTCCTCCTGTTGGTCCTGTAGTTGTGATAATTGTAAAACACTGGATTCTGATTGTGTATCCTGTCTGACCACCGTGGGAGGGGTGGATAATCTAAAGGGATGTCTTGCTGACTGTTTGTAAAAACATCCTGTAGATTTTCTAAATTACCATCTTCAACCCCAGTATGTAAATCATGCCTACTGTTATTAGACCAATAGGAATTGTAAGCCTTAGGTTTAGGATAGGCTATCCCCTGCCAGTATTCCCTGATGTCCCTCTCCAACTTTCCCACCTTTCTTTTCATGTTATGAATACATTCCTTATCTATTTGTGAAAAAATGTTGTAATACAAAACCTTCTCAGGTTCAACAGTAAATAACAAATCATTAACAATCCTGTTGTTAATAGTATTCATTTTATCTAGAAGGGGAAGTTCTAACTCTTTCATTTTCTGCCAAAATTGCTCTCACCACATCCAGACCACATTTGTCAAAAATCTGGATCAGTTCTTTATGAAAAACCGAACCCTCCTCCACCCTGTTTGGGTATTTACAAACACGTAGGCCTTTAGGAACTATGTTTTTGTTTAAGCATTCAGACAAAAAAGTGGAATCACAACTTAACCTTTTATATTTGTCCATATAAAAAAATAATAAATCAAGATTTTCCCTGTAAGTAGGTGTAGTGATCGATGAATGTGAGGGAAAAGTTTCTGAATAATGGAAACTATATTGTCTATCCAAAAATTCATTGTAATCAACAGAAGTTTTGTTGAGAGAAAAAGTCACCATGATTCCTAGATGCTCCTTGTTCTTTAGGAACTGCAGAGTGTCCGTTTTGCGCTTCGTGTTCAACAGAAGAATTTGAGCGTAATAAATTAGGAAAATTATCCAAGTCACAGTCCGATGAGCCCAAAAGGGCTTTGGAAGGATTGTCGCCATTAGTCCAGTTGGATACACTGGTAGAATTACCTTTCCTCTGAGTATCAGTGGTTACAGGCAAACCCGCTCGACTAGAAACAGCGGAAACAACCGAATTGCACAAGGGAGTCAACAGCTCCACCAACTGGGAGAGCTGACCAATAGTTTTCCTCAGTTCCCCTCTTTCGTTAGTTGAAATTTCGTTGTCAGTCTCTACCCCTGGCGCCTCTGCCATCTCAAGCTGGACAATGAACCACAAAGGAGATGAAGAGCGAAAAACACAAACCAATAACCAAACAAAATTTGCTCTGGAGAAGCCAAATAAGGGTCCAAGACTTAGAACAACGAAGTTGAAAAAAACGGCTTTAATAACAAACCAGTCAAACACACTTAACGCTGTAATCCAAAAAACTGCAATTTCGAATATCTTCGTCAGAACCAAAAACATACATCCTGCTTCATACCAATACTATCCTTTTATAACCATCATAGTGAACCAATCAATACAATAAAACAATAAAACAATAAAACAATGGTACTGTGGGAGGGCAAGAAAATCTCTACCAGGAAATCTTATTTATCTAAACAAAAGAGATTTTCTGTCTGGTGTCTTGCTCATAACCAGGATTCCACTTTCTGTAGAAGTTCTTTGGGTTTCTCTTATTTGTGTGAATTGCTCCATGCTGGGTTGACATAGTCTTCAGTTAAAGCTCACCTTTCAGCTATTTCTGCTTGTCTGCTTTTAACTTCTCCTTTGGCTTTCAGGTTTGAGGTCAAACGGTTTCTTAAAGACGTACTTCATATTATGCCATCCCTCCTATTCCTCCTTCCTGGGAACTTCATTTTGTTCTTGAAAAATTGACTCAAGCTCCTTTTGAGGTTGGAGCTTCAGCTTCCTTGAAGCATTGTTCTTGGAAGACTTTTCTAATTTTGGTCCTTACTTCAACTAGAAGTGTGTTTGAGCTTCAGGCCCTTTTGGCTGTCTCTCCTTTTTCAGTTTTTCATAGGGACAGGGTGTCTCTTCGTACAAATTGTTGGTTTATGCCAATGGTGGTTAATGATTTGTCTCTTAATCAGTCTATTAATTTGTCCGCTTTTTCCCGTCTCCACAGTCTGCTAGTGAGAAGGTTCTTTACACCTTGGATTTACACAGGCAACTCAGATATTTGGATAACACTAACGCCATTCTCAAGTCTGAGCAACTTTTTGTTTCCTTTCATTCTAGATCACTAGGTTTGGCTGTTTCTAAGCAAACCATTTCCTCTTGGAATTCTAAGGCCATTTCCTTGTGTTATTCCTTTCATAGTAAAAGCCTTTCTGCTTCTATAAAGGTTCATTCTACCAGGGCTGTGGCTTCCTCTGGTGCTTTTCTCAAGGGATTGGATACCAGTTTCATCCTTGAGGCTGCTGCTTGAACTTCTATTACTAAACATTACAAGCTGGATGTTGTTTCCAGGGTGAGAGCTGGATTTGCCAGGGTTATCCTGCATGGCTTTCTTGAGGGTTCTACTGGGCCTTCCTCCTCCCAGGTTTCCTCTTGAGCTTTTGTAGTCTCCCTTTAGTAAGGAATTGCAGCAGTGATATGGAAGGCCATAGTACAGTTGTGTAAAACCTTACCATAACAGTAGATGTCCTTCCTTTCACTGATGCAGTATTCACTCCCTCCCTCCTCCCCTTTTTCTCTCTCCCTACTCCTCCCCTTTTTCTCTCTGGATGCACATTTTCCCCTTTTTTTCTCTTTGGACTGCTGTTCTTGCTGGGGCTTTTCAGGTCTATGGTGGGTACATCCATATGTCACCTTTATGTCCTACACCAAGAGTGGGGAGCATATGTGTAACGTATGGCATCCTTCTAAGAAACCTAAGGCTTTGGTATACTGGCCATATGTAGGGCTACCCTTGACAGGGGATCCCATTAGTAAGGAATACTGCAACAGTGAAGGAAAGGACATCTACTGATATGGTAAGGTTTTATACAACTGGCCTTTCACAATGCTAGACTTAACAAATTGTATGTGTTTACTACCTAAGTGTTTAATTGCCCCAGCTATAGCATGCACAGCTTTGTGAGTATGCGTCTTTAACCTTACATTGACTTTCTAATGGCACAGAGCATCTGCTAGGTTTCACTTTTGCACTGGACTAAGCTGCATCTATCCCTGTAGGATGGACAAACTTGCAATGGTCTCTCACTCCCACCCTGCATTGTTGGCTCATCCATTACCCGAGTTGCTAGATGATTCTGGGTTACAATTAGAGCTTTATCTTTCTGTACCACAGAGTCAACTTTTACCAGCACTATTTCTTCTGCACAAGAAGAAGCAGCGATGTTAGCTGCCACAAGCACCTCATTTTTCTCCTGGCCACTTATATGAGAAGTCATAAGAAAGTGCCATCTATGTCGCTCCAAGTGATGACATCCTTGGAGAATAGCTAACATAAGTGTTTCCATAAGGGTACCTCATATGATCCCAGCTCATTGTCAGATAGACAAAGAAAAGAGGAAAATGTCCTAGATTATGATAAGATAGATAAAGTAAGGGAGAAGGTGAGAAATTCTGAGGCCATGCATTGGCTAAGGCTTCTTCCTTCAGAGTCCATTACTGTGACTGTCTGTGGCTGTTCATACATCATCAGTTCTCCACCAGCTAATGAAGAGTTTAATTTATGCATGTCTTCTACTGATATTGGTGAGAGCAGAAGAGGTGTCACTTGGCAGCCACCCCCTAGTGATAAGTCCCAGTGCCACCCTTCTTTTGATGAAGCATCCAGGGTTTCCAGCTCATGCAGAGTAAGCCCTTGAGTCCCCCAGTGATTGCCAGTGATGGAGAAACTCTGGTTTCGGGACTGTACGTCTTTTGCTTATTTTTTCTGGCCAACAAGAGCTTCCCAGATAAAACTGAGGATTCTCCCATGGAGCTTTCCTCTTAGGTGTTCTCAGGGGGGTATTTGCTGTGTTAAAAAGCAGTGTTCAGCAGAACTGTGTTACAGCAGTACAGTTGAATGATTGTACTTGAAACTAAGAGGAAAGTGGTTTTACAGAAACATAATAGAAGTGCGATATCAGACTGAAGATCAAACGAAAAAACAGGTAATGAACATATTTGAATAACAAATGGAACATTCAGGACATGGCTGGATAGAATTACTGCATAATAGAAAGAGAGTGAGTAAGAAGACTCAGAAGAATTAGAAGCAGTGGTACAAGAGGAAGGGTGGGCATTGCTGGTATCACAGAAATAACACCCACTAGCTTGAGGGTATAGAACATGGAGGTGCCAAGTTATAGGTTGCTTGTAACTGAGGGAGTGAGGAGGACTTACTGAAGAAGTGATATTTGTTAAGGTGCTTAGATGCAAGACCAGAAAAAAGGAGAAATGAGAAGAAAATGAGCCATCAGGGTCACAGCCTAGCGTGACTGGTCTGACAGTTAAGGTAGAAGAATGGGATAAGAGTGTTGAGGAGCAATAGTGTGTATTGACCCCTAGATACATTGAGAGAGGAGGATGAGAGACATCCTGAGACAATAAAGGCGTAGGAAATAGGAAGAAGATTGTGTTCTTAAGAAAGCTAAGTAAGCCATGAGCAGAATGGGAGATGTTGAGCTCAGGTTACAGAAGAGGTGAGAGGTGACTGAAGTTTTGGACAATGAGAGGTTCAGCCAGTTGTTGTGGAATTGTACAGGAACTGGTAGAATTCTGACTAGGAAGTCATGGATGTCTGGGTGAGAGAGTTGTTAGCTAATAGTGATTAGAGCAGGGAGAAGGGTAGAAATACAAGGAAAAGATTATGGCATGGGATTTAAGGAGAGAAAGTGATGCTGAGCTTGAGGGGAATGTAAAAGATATTGTACGAAGAAGAAGGAAAATTGATGTAAGCAAGATATGAGAATAGTCAGGGATGGTGTACATATATCATTGATATGGACAAGGGTTTGAAGAAAATGCAAAAAAGAGAAAAAGAGTGAAATATACAATTATGTGAGAATATTGGTTAGGGCAAAAAATAGGACATACAAGAGATGGAGTGGGGGAATGCAATGTACAGTGAGGCAAGTGGACAAACAGGTTAGAGTAGCGAATATAACAGTCAAGAAGAAGTCAGCAGATAAGGTGAAGATAATAACTAAAGGCTTTTTTATGTATATTGCAGAAAGGAGCAATGATAGAAGGGAAATTCTAAAAGACTGGGAGAAATGAAACATAAGTATTGAATGAGCCTTCACAAAGGAAAATGTGAGGCTGAATGAGCCTTCACAAAGGAAAAGAAGGTGAGGTTGCCCTACTAGGAGGATGATAGGGTAGAGTGGGGAAAGCAATGGATGGAAGCCAAGACAGAGTGAGAGAGGAGGATATGAGGGAAGTGGTACTTTAAGGTAAAATAAGGCATAGGAATAAGATGGGCTGCTTCCTGTTGTTCTTAATATGACCAGTATGCTGTGTGATCTCTGAAAAGGTCTTCAGCAGATCACTGGCCATAGAGAACTAGAAGATGGCCAGAGTGGTATCCTTATAAAAGAGGAGGTGGAGCAAGAAAAGTTGGGAGAACAAGTCTGTTAGCCTAAAGGCATTAGCAAGTAAGGTTATGGAGATAATGCTAATGGAAAAGCTTGCTGGTTTCCTTGATATAGCACTCTTCCTGGGGAATAACCAATACAGATTCATGGAGGAAAATGAACTGTCACTTGAATCTGATCTAGTTTTAAGAGTGAATTGCAGGAAGGCTTGATCTAGACTTCACAAACTTTGAGTTTGTCGTGTGCATTCAGCTTGAGCTATTCTTACTAGAGACTCAAAGGGATGGGGACATCATATAGGTACATTGGATCATTACAGGAAAATATGAAGGGGAGATCCTGATTGGAAGGGTTAGGAAAGAGAGTGCAAGAAGTAGATTTCATGGGTAAGAAACTCTCTAGGTCTATAGAAATACTTGGACACAGACTTCTGTTCAAGGCTGGAAAATATGAAGTCATGAAATTAAGGAGTTCTTCCCCTCCTGTCCAGTAAATTATTATGTGAATTAAAGGCAGTAATTGAATTAAGAGTGTTGTTAGTCACAGGGTCAGCACATATCACCAAAAGAAAGAATATGCATAAGTTTGAGAACCTGGTTGAGCAGCATGGATGCATGAGGTTACCACATGTTGGATTTGAGTCAAAGACTGTTGCCATGTTGGAAGATAAAACTACACAGAGCAGAGTGCCTGAGGTACAAAACAATTGCAACTTATGTTGGTGCTTCAGAAAATAAAGTTAAAGTATCCATCTGTGTTGAGAAACTCTGTGACAATATCAGGCATGGAACAAGATCTAATGGCCCAGTTGCACCACTTAGAGATTGGTACTTCCCTAGAGGATGTTGTTCACTGAGTTGCATCAGCAGTGTCACGCACAGATATAAAGGAAGGGAAAGAAAATGATAAGGAGAGAGTGAAGCATAATTATGTGTACTTTATGGGCTCACCAGTGAATATCAAGGAAGCTGATTGTCCAGGTTTCTTGGCTAGAAAGATTGTGGAATTGATGGATATATCACTCTGAGACAAAGATCAGTATGCACATTGAATCTTTATTCCCCAAATACTGGAAAATAAATCTCCTAGACTAGACATGTTAAATTTGAAAAATTTTATCTTAATGTAGTGGCCAGGGAAGCTAGAGCACTACGTGATGATTTATTTTCAGCAGACACATATAGGAGAAGATGAGCTTTTCAGCATACCTTGAAAATATGCATTCTAAATAAGTGGAACGTATACTAGAAATATCCTGCATACTTGAGTGTTGATTCACAGTAGGAACTGTCTAGTCGGTGTCTCATGGACAAATAGTGTATGTTTCTACCTCTTCAGATGTGACTGTGATACAGAAAGACCAGATGTGTCAGGTTCAAGGGTCTGTGTCTCATCCAACGTGAGTCCTTCAAAACTGAGCTTATTTATGGCAAGAAGCTGCATCTGCAGAGAAAAAGGCTTCTTTGTTACTTGGGGTTGTAATTAGATATGGAACCATGCAGTAAGTGTTCAATTACCAAATGGATAAAAAGAGTGCTGTTCTAAACCTGCAGTGATCTGCATTAGACTCTTTACATTCAACTGTGATACCTATTTTTCTAGACGTTTTTAAAAGATTGTTTATGCATAAAGAATGTTGAGGCAAAGGGACAGTATAAATATGGTCACTTTACTTCCTGCTCCCACTTGAACAACACTGTTGTAACAATCTGTCTAAATGAACATGTACATGAGAGATTACCCAGATAAGATTTTAATGTAGGGGGAGTGGATTGCAAAATGACCTACTTCTGCACATTAGTGTTAAATGCTGTTAGTACAGGGGAGGAGTGGGACATTGTTGGACTTCATGATGGGCTTACAGTTACTGGAACAGAAAGTCAAATTTTGATCTACTGCTGATATGTTGAACCAGCAGTTTTTGATATGTTTGCCAGCCTTAATAAAGGCAGTGACCTTCATGAAATCATATTTGACGATTGGAGGGGAGATAGGAAATTCACGTCAGTCACCCTGATAGACAGGGGTTCAGGGAAGTAAATATTGCAGGAAGAAATAGCCAGGGAATTGTTATGGCTAGGCTTGTATAGGCCCTAGGGCCAATAGCCTAGTACCAGCCTATGTGCCTATGACTTGTACATAGTTGGGTTTGTCATATAATGTATTGTGTGCATGTTTAGGGTAATTACATTTGTTTTGTTTTTTGGTGTGACTGGTTCATGGGTGCAACCTACTTTTAGAAAGGTTAACATCTATGCCAGGGTAATTTTATTACTGAAATTGCTAAGCTTAAGAGAAGTTCACATGATGGGGAGTTGCTGGATGTGACCCATTGTAATGATTTAAGGTGTAAATTAGTTAAAAGTAGTAGATGTATGATAATCTTTAAAGGAATGTTAATGGTCTGGTATCCCCTATAAAGCATAAAACAAAGACTGCCCATCTAACAAATGTGTACCTGGATGACACTTCTTCAAGAAACTAAGGCAGAAAATCTGTTTTTAGGTAAGACAGGGTTTAGGTTATTATATTTTTCCTCATTCCTAGATGGTGGAAGAGGTCTAGTTATGGGTAAGACAACATTAATAATTAACCAGTACATTCCTTCGGAGAGGTTACAGTTTCTAATCTTACTCAAACGATAAGAACATTGTTTGTTTTCAAAGAAGAAATCAAACTAACTGGGCTGGAGACTGGAACATCATTCTAACTACAAATAAAGTATTGGATGTTCATAGGGCATTCTGTCTGCACAGACTGGGTACATTTCTAGGAGAATGCCTACAGCTGATGGACTTAGGTCTGCTTGGGGTTCTGTTGGGGTGTCAGATATGTGCCACTCCCTTAGATGTGTATCAACAGCTAAACTAGGCAAGCTTATTTGTTCACAGGAGTATTCATTTATGTGTAAAAGTCGAGTATCTTCTCAATTGCTAATGGAACACAATCCTGTTAGAGCTTTGTTTTGATAGCAGAATATTTGAAAGGCCCTGGAAAGCAAATATTTATGTCAGGAATGGGATTTTTGGCTTGATTAATTAAGCTTTCTTGACAAGAAGTTTCCTGATTTGGTGACCTAAGAGGGTAATGTTCATGAATGGTGGGAGATTTTTAAAAATACTTTTAAGAGAGCACACCAAACTTATATTAATATAAAGAGAGTAGTAATATGTGTAGTCTTCAAGATAAGCTACTTTTTGAAATGTGTGCTATTAATATTCTCAACAGATAAAGAAGGTTTTGCAGCCTTGAGCTGTGAATGGTTTCATATCAACTATACTGTGCCATTTTCTACATGATGTCTAGTAGATTTTTTTAGATCATTAGGAAACCAGTATACCTGCAAGTTATAAGAGGAATGAAAAACTTATGGGGTAGTGTGGTAATTCCCAGAGTCTGGTCTCAAATGTGTGGCTGCTTCTTAGTGACAGAAGTAATTAAGATAATTAAACAGGAGTTAAAGTTAATGGATGCAGATGAGTGGAGTTAGCACCAATATTTTTCCCCAAATGGATCTGTGACACTTGAGCTTGGAGAAATTGTGTTAATAGAAAACACAGATACGCAACTGGATATATCTGTTTCAAGATGGAATGCCAATCATGGAGTATAGAGTTTGAAGCAAGACGTAAGTCAGGGCAGCAGGAATCCTTTTGGGATAAAGAACTTTTAAACTAGGGGTTTAAAACTTGTTTGTTTGTTTGTATCTTTCTGCTTTTCCCAGTTAGGGGTCGCCACAGCGGAACTCCGGTCCGCTAATGATTGGCAGTAGAGTTTTACATGCTGGCTTGTCGGGCCTAACGCACAACCTTCAATGAAGGAACGCCCGTTCACGCATGTTGCCACACAGAAGACGCTCTAACTGAGAATCGAACGGGCAACGTTTAACTGTGAGGCGATAACGCTACCGCAGCACCACCACCACATAGGGGTTTAAAACTAAGCCAAGAAAAAGAAAGCAAACATCCTAAAATAATGAATTAAAGTACTCCCAAGCATGAAATGAAATATTGGAAGCATATACAGTATTCAAAACTAGCCCTGCAATAAAATATAGGATGAGCTGGGAAAATGAATTGCAGTGTATGGGAGAATCTATGATTTGCAGTTATTCAGATATTCTATAAAATCAAGAAAATACAAGTTTTTCAGCTGGCAGTGTCTTTTTGAAAATGTTATGCCATCTAAATTGGCTTGCATGTTCGCAGGAGCAAACATTAACTGATGGAGATGTGAAGAGAATGTCATAGGTGGATGGATTTTCATTTTTTGGGACTGCTCGAAGTTATGACAATTTTAAAAGGATCTGCAGAACCTCTTAGATGAGATCTGGAGTCAGCAATTTTGAGTGATATTGTCTCTCCATAATTTCCTGCTGGAACAACGTACAAAGGTTTTAAGTGTGATATATTAAGGAACCTCCTAATGCTACTAGTGGCAAATAGTTATCACAAAGAACTAAGAACGAAACAATGAACCCACTCACCTAGAATTAGTAAAGTGATTGATGTGATGCCATAGATTAGTCTGGAAATGAAGAGCATTATCACTTGATCCAAATGTAAAGTAGTTTCCAGCTGATCCCCTTGACTAAGTTATATAGTTAATAAGTGTAACCACTGAATGGATATTGTCAATTTTTTCATCTCCTCCTCACAGATGGGTTATGGATCTGGTCATCGGATCTGACTTGGCCATTAGTAAGCTCGTGGCAACCAAATAAGCTCTTGGACACTCCCCTTACCCACAACGCATCTCTTCATGTTCCCTCAGATCTCGTTTGTCATTCTGCGAAAGATTTGGTCCTTCCTTACAGCTCTTAGATCGTAAGGCCGTATTGCTTTAAATTGCTGCCTTTTCTCATTCCTTCTCAATTTTCTGTGTCGTACTATTGACCTGTTTCTCCTCTCATTCAAATAATTTTCATATTTCTTTGGTAACCGTTTTTTATTATGTTACTTGTTTTTCCCTCTGCCTTTCTCACCTATAACCGTCCTTTTTAGTATGTTTTTTCCCTTATCCCTTACCTTTTTAGGTAGCCTTGACTACTATTGTTAGTAGTTTTTACCCTCCTAACTTTTTTCTATCAAAAAAATAAAATCTTTCATCTAACTTATTCTGCCTTTCAGTACCTACCTTCTTGTCATGCCGGACAAACACAACAAACCTGTTGGCTTTAAAAAATGCTCTAAATGCGAGCATAAAATTCCATTTAGTGATTCACACAACTTATGCATGTATTGCTTAGGGCCTCTACCCATACCTCTCAACTGTACAGATTTTTGCAGAATGTCCAGATTTTTGCCTCAGATTTTTCATCTGTTCCTCATAAAAATTGTGGGTTTTTTTTGGTAAATCACTTGGATGATCTAAGGATTAAAGTCACTAAATAATGACATGCATTTGAGTTTCAGACTTCATATTCTTCAGAAAAAGCATGTTAACACAAATCCTGTTATTCTAGCAACTTTCTAAGTTTGCAAGAACAATATTTAAAATGTGTCCCTATTTTTGGGCCTTTGTCTCCCATTATGTCGGGCTTTGCCCAGATTTCTTACGCTAAGAGGTTGAGAGGTATATTCTACACTTATTGTAGAACTGCTCTATTTGTCATTCTTTCAACCACTGGGCGTTTGTTAAAAGAAGGGATAAACTGAACTTAAAAGGGATGCTTCCCTCCACCTTTGAAGAGACCATTTCTGCTTCCCCAGAAAAATCATCTTCTAAGTCAAAGTCTACTCAATCCAGTCCTGCTTCTTCTCTGTCTGTAAAAGCTGGTGATAAGGGCAAGAAGATGCCTTCATCAGCTCCATCGAATACCTTGGAGTTGAACACAAAAAATTCAAAACTTATAGATAAAGATCTGTTAGGGCCTTTGGCACCGACTACTGACAAAGTCATATCTGGTATCTTTGGCTCTGGAGTCATCTGTTAAAGATGGGCTGGATCCGTTGATATCGGATGCAAAGAAGAGTGACTTTAAGCCCATTACAACTCTTCCATGGACCAGGTACTCTCCAACTTATGACCGTGTACCATTCAGAGTACCACCCCCCTTTTTGTCCAGGCCGAGATCCCCTTCTGGCTCCTCTTCTCGTTCAACAAGGAGCCTTACTAAAGATGATGTGGAGCATTTGGTGCAGAAGAGTTTTTGGCAGCAGGACATAACTAAGTCACCGTCAGCCCCAACCCACTCGGCTCTGGGGCTTCTTGAGTCTACCACTACCCCTGTGGATCCTCCTCCAACTTCAGGACAAGTTTTGGAGACCTTGGAACCCCTGCATCCGGTACAATTTAGGTCGGTCCGAGAACATCTTCAGATCAGGCCTTGGCTCTGAGCTCTTCCGCTTTCATGGATCTGGAGAGCTCCCGGAGCCTTAGTGACCCTCACAGATCTTGAGAGCATTTGATTCTTGGGTTGTCAGAGCAGTTGATGCATCTTGATGTTTCTGTGCAGGTGAGCTGGGCTCCAGCTCCTATCCAAGGTGAGCTGTCTTCTGGGTTGGAAGAGGCTTCATCTCACAAGCTTGTCTTGTCGGGGCTGGAGCCCTCTTTCACTCAGGGGCAGTCAGCCTTTGAGGCTTTGGAGAGGGTGATAGCTGCCATTGCAACTAAAAGGGTAATCTCCCCCTTCAGATCCTCAGTCTCTTCAGGATTCCCTGTGTACCACTTCTGACCAGGATGCTCCACTGGGACAGTGAGACCTCAAAGCACCAGGATACCCAGCAGGGACCCCTGTCTCTTCAGATATGTTGCAGTAAAATTATCAATACCAAGTTTTTAAAGCAGGCAAGTACAGAAAATGAAAGAAACACTGCCAGAACAGAAAATTCTGTCATGGGCCCTTTCACTAGCAGTATTTAGTTTAATTCCCAACTGCCGCAGCTGTTGTCAATTCAGATCTGAGTAAACAGCACCAATTATTGCATTTAACATTCTACCTTAAATGAAGACAAGACACTTCTTCCTCTCTTTCAGTGGTATTTATTACACACGTGTGGGAGCCTCATGGAAAGTACCAGGGAGACTCCCCGAACAAAGGAATGCATAAGCTTATATGCTGGTGATACTGCTGACAGTACAAAAATATAAACTAGATCAATTAAATTAGTACAAAAGACAATTAACCAATCAGTGGTTTACCCATAGGCTTAAAGCAGTTCACATTACTACATCTCTAGGCAGAGAAAGAAAATCAGATACACTTCCATATAAGGCACATTTCCTGCTTTCAAGCAGCCTCCTGTTTTTCAGTACTTTTCTACTATTCACAGTTTACTCAGAGTTCGAAGTACAAAGTCCATCTCAATGCATACGGATTGTCACATACTCAATTTCCTTAAGCACATACTTTGGCCATTCATATTCTACAGATACCTCCCCAGAGTCTCCCACTGAGGAGGTTCCTCAGAAGAGACTTAAGAGGAAACATTTGGACTCCACCGATGAGTCTGCCACTGAAGACACCAACCTCGATGAAGCAGAAGGATCCCCATGGTCACCCCCTAAGAATGTATCCTTTGGGTAAATTCTAGAAATATTGAAACAGAGAGGTGGCTGGCAGTCCAGTAATCCTTCTCCTGAGGAGTTGTTGTATCTGGCCGCTTTTGGTTTTCACCCATCTTCCTCCTGGGTGACTCTTCCCACCAATGAGCTCATAGTTTTGATCTCTCACCGAGTGTGGGAGACCCCAGATTCCATCGAGCCTGTTCCCAGAGACCAAACGAGATAATTACAGCTCCTTCAGATAAAGCCTTCTGACTAAGGGTGTTGCAGTAGATGCCATGGTCGTGGCGACAGCGACCAAAAAGGAACTCTTGTAGGAGAGTTCTACCATCCACCCTCCTAATAAAGTTTCTAGGATGATGGATAGATGTGGGAAGCATGTTTTCTCTTCAGCAACATTTGCCTTGCAATCGCTGAACTATCTTTCCCACTTTACAAGGTTGCAAAGGGACTGATTTAGGATCTGTCAGATACCCTGGAAGGTGCAGTAGCTGAGGGGGTTTGTCAAAAGGTATCTTTCTAGCTAGCAACCCTACACTCTATAGTTAACTCTTTCATGCAGCTTATTGCACACACAACCAAAAGGATAAGTAGAGCAGCGAGTTCTGGCATCACTTTGAGGAGGCATACCTGAATGTGTGTATGTGACTTTGAGGAGCCTTTAAGTCTTCCTTTGTCAGTGTTCTGTTTGATGGTTCATCTCTTTTTGGACCAAAAGTTAAAGATACCCTTTCCAGGTATGAGAAGGAAGATAAGACTATCTGCCATGGGCATACGTTTTTCTGTTCCCCAGAGACCCTACTCTAAAGGTCAGAGAGGAAGCAGGAAGATGTGGTTCAAAAACATTCTCAGAGCTCTTACCAGGACACACATGGAGATTTTCCCCCAGAGGCAGATGAGGGAACAATAATAATGGAAGATGCCACCCTTGCGGCAGAGGAGGCCCACAGAACCAGGGCTCCTGAGAACCCTTGTTTCGGGAAACCCTTCCATGGCTCTTGGAGGCAAACAGGGGTCATTTATCCCTGCACTGGAGAGCCTGGCAAATGATAACTTCCAGTACGTAGATGCAGAGGATAATATCCGGGTGATACCAAATTCCCTTCTCTCAACAACTGCCTCCCAACAAGGAAATCCCAGATGTTCCACCCAGTCAAAGGGATCAAGCAGTCTCGCAAATTCAAAAGCTGCTAGAAAAAAAGAGTAATCCAAAAGGTCCCCCCAGACCAGAGAGGATTTGGAACTTACTCAAGATTCTTTTTAGTTCCAAAAAAACAGGGGACTGGAGATCAATTCTGGATCCCAGCAAACTAAACAAGTCAGTTCGATGCAGCAAGTACCAAAAGGTAAGGGTTCAGTCCCTACTTTTATTCTTGGAGAAGGATGATTGGATGTGCTCAGTGGAACTTCAGCATCCATACTACCACCTAAAGATGGACAGGCACTCCAGAAGATACCTATGCTTCCGGTTGTGAGCCAGTCATTTCCAGTTCAGAGGACTGCCCTTTGGTGTTCACCAAATATATGGCAGTGGTTGCAGCTCACTTGAGATGGCAAGGATTGTGGGTGTTTCCTTATTTAGATGACTGGCTCATTTCCATGCCAACCAGCCATCTACTGTTAAACTCATGGTACTCATTTCTTCAGCTTTGTGCACAGTTGTTTATCACAGTAAACTACCAAAAATCACCCCTGGAACCACTACAGACCTTGGAGTTACTTGGAGCAGTTTTGGACACTACTCAGATGATTGCCAGACTTCCAGCTTTGAGAGTATTAATGATCAGATGACAAACAAACAGGTTACTTCAAAATCAGAAGGTAGATGCTCGTCATATTCTTCAGGCATTAGGGTCAATGGCTGTGGCAAAAGTTCTAGTCCCATTAGCAAGATTCCATATGAGGATTCTACAGTGGCTTCTAGCTGCCCAATGGTCAATGGCCAAACAAACAGGTTACTTCAAAATCGGAAGGTAGATGCACGTCATGTTCTTCAGGCATTAGGGTCAATGGCTGTGGCAAAACTTCTAGTTCCATCAGCAAGATTCCACATGAGGATTCTACAGTGGCTTCTAGCTGCCCAATGGTCAATTCTTCATCATTCCATGTCCCAGCAGATTCTGATAACCAGTTTATGCAGATGATCCCTCTTATGGTGGATACAGTCAGACCAATTGTTGGAAGGCCAACCCTTTGTTCCCCCACAGCTGCAGGCCACTGTGACCACGGATGCCTCCCAAATAGGGAGGGTAGCATTATCTGTGGAGAATTGTCCAAGGAACCTGGTCTGCAGATGAGGCGAGCCTGCACATCAATGTCCTGGAGATGAGATCTGTGCTGCTTGTGTTGCAAGCATTCAAAGCTATTCTTCCTCTAGGTACAATTGCAGTTCACTCAGGCAGCATGTCAGTGGTCTGGTACATAAACAAGCAAGGGAGAACCAGATCTTACCCTCTACGTAGAGAAGCCCTGAGAATGTGGCAATAGGTGATCTTCTCTAACTGCTTTCTCATAGCAATGCACATTCCGGGGAAGTCCATCATGATTGCGGACAAGCTGAGCAGATCCATTCTCATATCTCATGAGTGGTCCCTCAACCACAGGTTAGCAGAGGACATTTTCCGCAGATGGGGACAGCCTTGATGCAAACTTTTTGCCTCCCCTAAACAACAAATGCAGCAACTATTTCACCCTGATCCCCCCATAGGGGGAGTCCCCGAGGGATGCTTTCACTCACGATTGGCCCCCCGGTCTACTTTTTGCCTTTCCCCCTTCCCATTGATCTCAAAGTTCAATCAGAAAGTGAGTAGGTTGCAGAGAACAGTAATTCTAATTGCCCCGTTCTGGGCTTGTGAAATTTGGTTTCCCTATCTCAGGCCTCACCTTCAGAAGAAGCCCTGGATTCTGAAAAGCTTTCCAGAGCTACTGTCACACCCGACAGGGATGATTCATCCAAACCTCCACAATCTGAAGCTGACGGCTTGGTTTCTAAGGTTCCATTAATTGCCAGACAAACCATGCTCTCCTCTCCAGTCAAGCATATTTTGTTGTCTTCTCATAAATTATCTACCTAAAAACTGTACATAAGTAAAAGGAAGAATTTTTGTAATTTGGGTGAAACAGTGTAATGTAGATCCTGTTACAGTTCCTGTTCAATTTGTCTTGGATTTCCTGGCTCAGATTTTTAATATGCAAAAGAGGCAGCCAGCAGACCAAATCCTGGTGAATAAGTGCATTTATTAAATAATGCAATGAAGACAGCAAAAGTACACAGACCGGTTTCGGCTGGTTAATACACACAGCCTTCCTCAATGTAAAAAAAGGTCACTCAAGAACTGTCATTTAAATATCAGACAAAACAATGTGATTGGTTACACTTAAAACTGTTCCTTTAATCCTGGTGGAAATAAACCACCCAACTTGATAATCCATTTTTTCTCTTTGGAACACAATAGAGAATGCCAGCCGGTTTTATTTTGTTTATTACCCTTGATAGTGTCAATAATGGTAAATAAGAAATTAGCAGTTGGATGAACTACCTGATGTTTAAATAGAGCATTGTGTATTCTACCCTTCTTTATGTTACTGATATGTTCGGAGATCCTAAGCCTTAGTGGTCTGGACGTTTGTCCCACATAAAATGCCCCACATGTGCATGTAGCCAGATAAATAGGGTTATTTATCTGGCTACATGCACATGTGGGGCATTTTATGTGGGACAAACGTCCAGACCACTAAGGCTTAGGATCTCCGAACATATCAGTAACATAAAGAAGGGTAGAATACACAATGCTCTATTTAAACATCAGGTAGTTCATCCAACTGCTAATTTCTTATTTACCATTATTGACACTATCAAGGGTAATAAACAAAATAAAACCGGCTGGCATTCTCTATTGTGTTCCAAAGAGAAAAAATGGATTATCAAGTTGGGTGGTTTATTTCCACCAGGATTAAATGAACAGTTTTAAGTGTAACCAATCACATTGTTTTGTCTGACATTTAAATGACAGTTCTTGAGTGACCTTTTTTTACATTGAGGAAGGCTGTGTGTATTAACCAGCCGAAACCGGTCTGTGTACTTTTGCTGTCTTCATTGCATTATTTAATAAATGCACTTATTCACCAGGATTTGGTCTGCTGGCTGCCTCTTTTGCATATTGCTTGTTTTTCTTCAGCCGTGCAGTTGCTTCCGCGCAGGAAGTTCTTTTTTACTGTTCAGCTTTTTAATGACAGAGCATCTCCCTCTACAATTAAAGTTTAATTAGCAGTGATTTCGATTTTCCTTGTTGGAGAGGATAACGTGTCATTAATTTCCCACAGACTTTGCAAAGCCTTCTTAAAAGGGACCCTGTTGTCAAAACCACCTCACGGGGATCCTGCTCCCTCATGGACCTCAGTTTAGTGCTACGTTCTATTGTGCAACCATCCTTTGAACCTGCAGGTACCTGTAATATTAAGTTTCTCTCCTGGAAAACTATTTTTCTAATGACAATCACGTCTCACATTCTCTGTATTTGTTTTTTCACAAAGACAGAGTCTCACTGAGTACAAACCCCTTCTTTCTCCCCAAAGCTGTTTCACAAACTAATATCAACCAACCAATCAATTTGCCTGTCTTCTATCCTAACTTTAGCAATAAGGGTGAATATATTCTACACTTAGATGTACATAAGCAGTTGCAATTCTACTTGTATAGAACCAAAGAGTTTTGCAAGACAAACCAGTTTTTCATTGCCTTTGCATGCCCTAAGAAAGATTCATCAGTGTACAAGGTTACCTTATCAAGATTGATGTCCGATTGCATTTCCTTTGTATATATTATAGTATTAATCTTCCCAAACCTGTTCAAGCTCATTCCACTAGGGCTATGGCCTTATCTGCTGTTTTTCAAATGAATGCTTCCATGGATGACATTTGTTTAGCGGCCACTAGGTCTAACCATCATACATTTATCTCCCACTATAAGTTGGACATGGTCTTCCAGGGAAGGGCCTCTTTTGGTTCAATGGTTCTGAGGAACATTATTCCTTGAGTCCACCCAGGATATAGGAAGCTGGGGACTGTGTCCCATCTGTGAGGAGTAGATGAAAAAACTGACAATATCAGATAAAGAAGTTATGTACTCACCATAACATTCCATCTGTGTTGCCGATTTTTTTTCATCTCTCCTCACATTCCCTCTCTCCAACCCCTGGCCCTGGTTGAGTGAGAAGATTTTATAGATGGGACATGTGTTTTTAATCCTTGCCTCTGCAGAACTGGCCTCTTTAACCATCTTTCACTCTTTAGTTTTTATCTCTGGGCTTCTTGTCGGTGTGTATTATGGCAAACAAGATCTGAGGGAACAGGGAGAGATGCAGTGTGGTTAAGGAGAGTGTCCAAGAGCTTCTTTGGTTGCCACAAGTTTAGTAATGGCTGAGTCGGATCCGATGATCAGATCCATAACCCAAATGTGGGGAGAGATGAAAAAAATTGACAATACAGATTTAACGTTATGGTGAATACATAACTTCTTTTTATTTAATAGTGAATGAGGAAAGTGAGACAGAGATTTCTAAAGGGGGCTATTTTGTCATGTGTTGTTAACATTTTTTTTCTAATTCATCTTATGAAAGTTAATTTTCCTAAGAACAATGTGTATAGTGATCTAGTTGTGTGGCAGGGCTATCTAGCCCAGCAGATGTGTTAATGTGGTGCCATAAAAAGGAGTTCTTCACAGTGAGGTTTGTGGACACATGAAATAGGCTAATGGAATATTTAATGATGACAGTATGCACAGAGGCATTCAAGAAGGTGAAGAAAAAAATGAGAAATTGAAGGCTGGAAAAGAGGAAGAATGTTAAGTTCCCTTAAAGGCTTAAAGGGCAGACTAGACAGGCTAATTGTCTCCTGTCATATTTGAATGTAATAAGATAGGATGTTTGAAGTGTAATAGGTACATGAAAAGAAGCTAGAGATGAGAAAAGAGTCCAAGTGAATATTCTTAAACTTGGAGAAAGTATATGCCAAGCTCCCAAGAAAGCAGATTTGGGCAGTCCTGTGATGTTTTGAAGTCCCAGAAACACAGTGAAATTAGTGTACAAGGACCAGGTAAAATGAGTACAAACAGTATTCAGACTTCCAGAGGGATTCCCAGTGGGAGTGATGTGCATCAGGGTTCAACCATGAGCCCATTGCTGTTCATATTGGTGGTTGACTACAGTAGCAAAAAGGTCAGAGGGGACAGATCAACAAAGCTGCCTTATGCAGATGATGTGGCGTTACAAGCAGAGACCCTGAGCAAGACCTTCAGGTAATTATAGGGGAATAGAATGAAAAATTAAATGCACATGGAATGAAGCTGAGTAAAGACGAGACAGTTGTCATGGCAGCAAATGCAGCTGACTGGCACACAGTGTCAGGGGTAATATGTGAAAAAAGAATACCAAACAAGCTGAAAAGTATAGTGTACAAAACAATGGTGTGACCAGTACTACTGTATGTACAGAAATCTGGGCAGTGAAGGCAGAGGAGTTGAGCAATATAGAGATGATGGAGAGGAATTGCCTGAAAAGAATGGTAGGGTACACACTGTGGAGCTGAAGAAGAAATGAGGCCATCAGAATGGAAGCCAAAGAAGCATCAGTTGCAGAGAGGGTCAAAGAGAACAGATTATGGTGGTTCCTGCACACATGCAGGAAAGCAGATGACAATCTGCTGAAGATAATTTGGGAGAGACAGGAAAATGGAGGAGAAAACAAGGACATCCAGTAAAGTGATGAATGGATTGCTTGAGGGAATACCTGTGACAGTCAGGCATAAGCATTGACAAAGGCAGCAGAGTGGCACTGAATTAAGAAAGGTGGCAACAGTTAACATGACACCTCAACCCCATGTAGGAAACCGGGGGGAAAGGGGGTTGATGGTGATGATGGCAGGACCTATCCACATAGTTGTGGGAAGGCAACCTTAAGGTATATAATTTTATGCACTTATATCCACATAGGCCATACAATGACCTGCCGAGACTTCTTGACCCAGAGATATTTTCATTGTGGTTCATCCAGGCACTGCAGCCCCACTACCTGATGCCTGCACTTGCCTTCCATTCTTTCAATGGCCCTGTGACAGGTGAACAGTACAGGCTGTTCTATGAGTCTCTCCCCCTTTTTCTGTCTCAATCTCACCTGAGGAGTGGATTACAGGGATACTGAGACCCTGTTGCAGAGGCTAACAAAGACAAATATATCTCCCCTTCATACAGTTTCCCTCCAAGTAACCACATTCTTTGGAGAGAGAGACAATTAAGTTCAGAAGTTTCTTTTTGAACTAGTATGTACTTCCTCTGCCTTCTCCCAAAATAAAAGGTTAAAATAGTATTTAGAGAAGGATGAAGAACACTGGATAATCATGTCATGAAGGATGCCATTTTTGCAGTCTGGTGATATCCAAATGCTCCTCCTTGTATTCTGCAAAAGTCTGTGGCCTCTACAAACCCTTCGTATACTAGACAGATATTCTGACAAACATTCTTGGGCAAATACGTGTGTAGTCTCACTGTTGAAGTGTAGATCCTAGAAGCAATAGCACTTTTCTGTTTTGCTACAAGGTGTGGAGTCCAAAATTTTGGACTGGGTGAGCAAGAGTGCCCACCTCCCAGTTTGGGCCTTAAATCCAATAACTGCTTCTCCTTACCCATTTCCAGCCCTGCATTTTGGACCATATTAAGGAAAAACCTGAGGGGGCTCCCTGACTCTAGAATTAGACCTGCGGAAAGGACCCAAGAATGGCTTCCTTGGTGAGCTTTCAAATTGCTCCCTGTGATTTTATTTATTTCTGCTTGCTTTTATTCCTGCTGTATCCCCAACTGTCAGCCCTTCCACAATCTAAGGGCAACAGCAAGTCATGGAAGGCCATTATCTAGAGAACCATTAGAATTTGTAATGACAATGACCTAAGTCATCACACTAGGCACCCATCATGAGCTGTTGCTTGCACAAGTACTTGTTTTCTCCACATCACTGCACATTCAGCTACACGCCCATCCCAAGATGCTTCTGCCTGTCACACCTTGGCAGAGTCAAACACACATCTCTGACCTGTAGGTTGTGTGCTATACTCCTGTCAGCATTGCAGGAGACTGGGCCACCTCTCTCTCTCCCTGTCTCTCCCACTCCCCATTGGTCAAGCCAGTATCAGCTACTTACTCCATCCTCTCTAGTTGGCTGTTCCAGCACTCAGGTTGCTAATACTGAGAATGTCATCCCTTTATAACACAGAGATGACCTTAGTCTTCTGTTAGCTTTCACTGAGATAATGCAACAAGTAGGACAAGAGCCTCAGAAATATGTCTGTAGGCGTATTCGTCCATAAAGGTCCTTTTCTGATTACATGTTTCTTGGGTGAAGCTTTCTTTTTTTGCAGGCTTTCCAGGACCTGTTTGGCTACTGGCAAAAGATGAAATAGGCACTGGACTCAACAGTGGGCTTCTGTGATACTTCCAACTTCCCCCTCTTTTTCTAAGCCAGTCAAGTTACCTAAGAAGAAGCTCTTTATATGATGAGGAAGGGACAGAACTGTAAAAGTATTAGGCAGATATGCCCCCCAGTGGAATCTGCAAGAGCCATCACAGAAAGCCAGTTCCTCAAGTTTGTCTGATCTTGGTGAATCATAAGAGAACCAGTGGGTTCTGGATGTGACTTTTGGTGGCTATGTCTCAGAAGTTGAACTAGTCAGTCATTCCCAGAAAAAGCTCTATAAGGGAGCAGAGCATCTGGAACATAACCAGATTTCAGTCTTCAAAGGGGAGGGTTAAAGCCTGTTTTTCCTTCATTCCCTTATGTCCCTGGCAATAAATAGTCAAAGGTATCTCTTTCTACCTTTTTCTTATTCAGAAGGGGCTGAGAATTTTTTTTACTTACTTTTGATCTTGGCAAGTTAAGCAAGAGCATCCAGGATGTAAAATCCATGTGGTAATTCTGTGGGATGTCATGTTCTTGCTGCCACAAGGTGTTTGTGTGGCACTGCTGGACACAGTGAATGCCTTTTGAATAATTGGTTTTGGGTCTGCATCGGAAGTTCCTTTAGTTTGTTTTGGGTGGGCTTCCTTTTAAGTACAAGTTGTTGATATTTTTTCTTCTCCTCCCATAGTGTTTACAGGGGTACCTGCCATAGGAAAGGAGACCTTGCAGGAGCAGAAATTTCTTATTTTTCCTTACCTAGATGACTAGTTTCTTGGGGAGTGCAGCAAAGGACTTACTGGTATCAGCATTTACTAGGGTATTTTTATGGTTGCAATCCCGTTTTCAGCACAGAGGATTTCCGTTCTTTGGACAGAGATGAATATTTTTCAGTATTCATTATTTGCTTTTCAGAGGAGGCCCTGTCATAGTCCTGCCAGTCTGAATGAAGATTGAGAAGTGTATAGAAGCGCAGACACTTCTGTACTTGTTTGTCCTCTTATTGACCACTGTGTTCACTATTCCATCTGACTGCCCTATGGATGCTTTACTGGGCAATGATATGCCTGCTGCTGCAGAGTCATCATTACTCTCATAGACCTCCTGCTTCTGTTAAAGACCCTTGTCACTGGACTGTGGATTAATGGCCACCCAACTCAATGGGGAGGATCACTCTTCCTGCCTCTGATCCCATCACAGTCCCTGATATATGCTTTGCAGGTAGGTTGAGAAGTCCTCCCAGACTCCTTCCTGGTGAAAGAAAAAGGAATGGCCCATTAAATGAGGCTTCATGTAATCATACTCAAAATAAGGGTAGTTTCTGTTGCTGTCCATGCACTAAAAATGGAATTGAAACCAGGGCCAAACTTGCTTCAGCCAATCCTTCTGTGGTGTGCTAGTAGAACAAAAGTCAGCATATGGTCATACCCCTTTTCTGAGAAATAGTGGTGTCTGTCAAGGTAACAAGGACTTGGGGTATCTCTCTCTTACAGCTGTTCACATCCTGAGGTAAGTGAATGTGCTGGTAAACTTCCACATTCACATTTCCAGCCTCTTCTTGAGCTGAAGTTAAAGGAGATGTGTGATCAGTGGCTTACTGGAATGGAGCGCCATGACATTCAACACTTAGAAAAACAGTCTATAAGTCATCTAGTTCTGACCCCAAAGTGGACTCTATACCTGTCATCAACTTTAAGACTAATTAGCAAGTACAGAAGCATATAGATAACATCCATAAGAATGAGGTCACTTATTTGGGAAGTCGGGTATTACTTCTGTCCTTTTTAAGCCATTAAATGTGTAGAAGTCCATGTAACATTTTTAGAGGTAATCATCAACTGGCACCGACTACCAAATGAAGAGTAAATGTCTGCTTGTCTGGATTCCTTGGGAAGAGAATCACTCTCCCTATCTGCAGTCTTAATGGGTATCTCAGAATGAGTCAACACTGCAAGATAAGATGGCAACACAGTCTTAGCAAAGCTTCCCCTCCCATCCTTCTTCACATGGTCAAAAATTCCTGCCTTCCTCCTTGCTAATCAAAAATTATATTGAAAGAATAGAGCTGGAGCATTCCAGCTAAGTAAGGTTATGGGTTCCCTTTTAAATCACAAATTACCAGAAGGTCGAACGTCAGAAGATCGAGATGATAAGATCAAGAGATCAAAAGCCTGAAAGTTTAAATTACCGAGTCCCACAATACCAGACTATAATGTTAAAGAGAAGTGATAAGTGGTGAAGTTGTCTATTACTTTAAGATTTCTCTGTCAATGAATGCAGCTGACTTTACTTGCTAAGTTTTTGGTGTCTATGGAGATGTTTATGTAGGATAAAATGTAAAAGGTATTTATTGTGTGGTATGAATTGTTAGGCATTCATATTTAATGTGTAGTCGTAGTTTATCCTTGCTTACAGTGTAGTGCGATCTCGGAGTTGGTATATTACATTTTTTGGGGGGAGGTGCAGGTGGTGTAGCACCCTGTAAAAACAAAAGATAAATATAGTTGTAGTGTTAAATTTGTAAATAGCTGAGGATGCTTTCAGTTTTGTTTATAGTGGTGTTTTACGTAGTATACTAGTGTAACGATTATTGATTTTTCTTATGGTATTTTGTTCTTTGGAGATAATTGTACTTTGGAATGTACTGTGCTATTTTAAAGTATGGAAGTTGTGCTCTGATGTAAGGTATTTGTTTGTCTGTATGGTGTTTTGCATCGGCATAGGGTAGGGATGTCAGGTTTGCTTTTTGGTGTTCGGTATTTTTGGAGTCATGTTTTCAAGTTTCAGGCTTTTGATATTTCAGCTTATTCATCTTGGTCTTCTCAGGTTTGATCTCGTGATATTTCATGATTTAAAAGTAGATCCAAGGTAATGCATTAATGGTGGGAAGTATCTGCTATGAAGCATAAGGCCCTGCTAATATGAGTTTGCATTTTTAAATTCTGCTGCCTTTTAAACACGGTAAAAGTTTCTGTGCAGTTTTCTCACACTTTCTATTGTACACTTACATGTTGCCACAACTTTACAGTAAATTAATTACATCTTTGTACAACTTCAGTTTTTTACATTATATTTTACGTTTTTTAGGCATCTTTGCATATAAAGTAGTTACAGAGTTTTTATGCAGATTTTTCACAGTTCTCATCCTTGCTGCATCTGCTGGAATAAAATCAGATACACTAGATTTGTGCTCACCTTATCAGTAGATGTGTTTAAAGTAGATATGTATTACCATCCCTGCATACCTCAGTGTTTGGACAGCTTCTCCTGTCAGTTTTTGCAGATAGAGTTTCACATAAGACAGACAAGTAAATCATTTTATAAACTTGCTTATTTGTGTCTTTCAAATGTGCTTGCAGAGTACATTGGGAAGGTCAGACAGATGGGCACAGGAGCTGTTTCCTCCCCTCCTAATCAGGTACATATAATCCTGACATTCACCACTGGAATGTACTCAAGTTTCTGAGTACAGGAAATGGAAATTTTCAGAACTGCATTGAGCTAGGGTTACCCGAATAGGAAATCCAGTAATAATTTACTTGGGGGATGCTTTACACTAATATCAGCAGATTTGGAGAGTCTCTACCTGCTGAGTATCGCCATTGTTAGAAAATAGTTAAACAATGTTTACCTTCAAATGCTTCTCCTATTAATGGCTGAGTATGATGTCCTTTTCACTCTTCCTCACTGTTGGGTCTTTGGATCTGATATTAGATCCAACTTGGCCTCATTCACAAGACTTTAGGATCCGAGTCTTGAGCTCCTTCCTTTCCCATAATGCATCATACCTTCCCTACATCTTCAGATCTTGTTTGCCACCATCCAGCACAGACGTGGTCTGCTAGTCTTGAGCTTGTGTAAGGATTGTGAGTTAACAATTTAAAAAAATTTGCTTCTTTCTGGCTTCTTACTAATTCTTTAACTAAAATATAATATTTTCCTTCTCCTAATCCGATCGCTCTTTTCTTTCTGTACCTCCCTTCCCGAACTTAGCTAACAAGGGCATTGTGTCCCCTCTCCTTCACCTCTTTCTGTCACTTTCCCCTTTGTTTTTAAAAAAAATAACACACACATATATATATATATATATATATATATATATATATATATAAATATATATATATATATATATATATATATATATAAATATATATATATATATACCTATCTCTATAGTCTTGATTAGTTTAGGTGCTTGCTCTCCCCGGTTGTGTGTGTGGAGCATATCTGTTGGTTCAGAAAATCTCACGGTCCTTTCCAAGACTCGCATGGAAATACCTCTTCCAGGGGCAGAGGAGGAGGCTTCAATGGTAGACACCCCCCCAGGGGTTGGGGAGGAGCCCACAGAATCAGGGCTTCAGAGAACCATTTGCTGATAAGCCTTATCAGCACTCCTGAAGTGCCGCCTGATTTTCCACCAGTGAAGCAGTCAGAAGACATCTATCCCTGCACCTAGATGCCTGGACAAACATCACAAACAAAAGCTGGTTGCTAAAATAATATCCAGAGGTTATTGCATTCTCTTTTCCCCTTTACCTCCAAGTCCCAGAAGGTTACTCCCTGACATGCCACCCAGTCAGAGGGAATCTGCACTTCAAGAAGTTCAAAACTTCCAGAAAAATGAGTCATCTAAGAGTTCCCAGCTGAACAAGTAAGATACAGAACTTATTCTTGCTTTTTTTGGTGCCAAAGAAAACAGAAAACCTAATATCAATATTGAATCTCAGCAACCTCAACCTATATGTTAAGAAGTCAAAGTTCTGAATGGTTACTGTTCAGTCTGTTCTGTCACTTCTACGCAAGGACAATTGGATGTGCTCTATAGATCTCCAGGACATGTATTATCAAATCAAAATGAACAAATGCTCCAGGATACATTTATACTTTCGGCTGGGGACCAATCATTACCAATTCTGAGCACTGCCCATTGGTCTCACCACAGCTGCCCTGGGTGTTTACCAAATCTATGGCAGTTATTACAGCTCACCTGAGGCTGAAAGGATTCCAGGTGTTTCTGTATTTAGACAATTGGCTCCTTACTGCACCAACAAGGCATCAACTGATTCAGGCCAGGGATTACCTGTTACAGATTTTCAGTTCCCTGGGCATTTTAATAAACTTGACAAAATCAAGCTCGATTCCTGTGCAGAATCTTGAGTTTATAGGAATGCAGCTGAACACTTCCACTCAAGTAGCTTCCCTACTTCTGCATTGCATAACTTCTCTAAAACAGCAAGTCCATAATTTATTGCATCTTATATCCCCTCCAGCACAGTTAGTTCTCAGAGCACTGGGTACCATGTCAGCATTCACTGTTCTTGCACCCTTAGCAAGATACTTTGTGAGTTCTACAATGGACCCTGGCTTTTCAGTGGTCCATTCTGTACCAAACCCTATCTGCTCTTATCCAACTAACTCTGATCTGCAGAAGGCATCTCCAATGCTGGATGCAGTCAAACGACCTATCACTGGGCAGGTCGTTTTCTCTTTCCTGACAAATAGACACAGTGACCACAGATGCTTCCTACTGGGGTGGGGTGGGGGCATCATCAGGGAAAGATGGTTCAAAGCACTTGGTCCCAGCATGAGACCAAGCTGCATATCAGTGTCCTACAGATGAGTGCAATCCTTCTAATGTTGCAAGCTTTTCAAGACATTCTCCCCTCTAGGGACTTCATTTCTTACAGACAACACATCAGTAGTCTGGTATATAAACAAACAAGGAGGAATTTGAGCCTAGCCATTATACAGAGAGGCCATGAGATTTTGGGAACGGGCCATCTTTTCCAGCCGCTTTCTAAATGCAACACACATTCCCAGGAAAACCAGTGTGCCAGCAGGCAGTCTTAGCAGGTCTAATCTTACCACTCATGAGTGGTCCACAGCCAAGCAGTAGCAAACCAGATTTTAAGCCATTGGGGCCAACCTTGCTGTGATCTCTTTGCTTCTCCCCTAAACAACAAATGCAGGAAGTACTTTGCTCTGATCCCCACAAAGCAGAGTCCCTGAGGGATGCTTTAGTCCATGATTGACCCCCGGGGTCTTCTTTATGCTTGTCCCCCTTCCCTTGATCCCAAGGTTTCTACAGAAAGCCAGCAGGCTGAAATGCTAATTGATCCTCATTGCCCCCTTCTGGCCTCGTTAGATATGGTTCCCCTTCCTGTGGTCTCACCTGAAGTATCCCCCATGGATACTGGATCGAAATCAGGGCCTCATCTCCCATCCATCAGAGCATCAAAAACCCAGTCTCCACACTCTCAAGCTAACTGCATATTTCCTCCACTTCCAGTGACTTTAAGAAAGTCTAGGCTAGCTTCCCCAGTTTGCAACATAAACTTGGCTTTGCAGAAAGCTTCCACAAAAGAGGTCTATAACAGTAAGTGGAGAAGATTTATGATTTGGGCTTCAAATGAGAGTATTGATCAGTTTACAGCTCGAACATCAGCTAGTCTCCATTTTCTGAGTTCACTTTTTCATGATGGTGCCAGTTTCTTTACCATTAATTTACAGCTGGCTGCTATTTCTAATTTTTATTCAAGAAAGGGATCTTCCTCTATTTTCTCGTCAAAGTTATGCAAAGCCTTTATGAGGGGCATTTTTTGCTAAGGCCTCCAATAAAAGATCCTTCTCCCTCTTGGGACCTTCAATTGTCCATCTAAGCCTCATACAAAAACCCTTTGAACCAGCATATAGTTGTGACTTGAAATTTCTTTCATGGAAAACAATATTCTTGATAGCCATCACATCAACCAAGAGAGTATCTGAACTGCAAGCCTTGTCAGCCAAACCTCCTTGCATCATTTTTCTTAAAGACTGAGTTTCCATAAGAACTAATCCATCCTTTATGCCTAATGTTGCAACAGAATCCAACATTAACCAGTTCTTTCAGTTGCCGGTCTTTCCAAATTATTCAAACAAAGGAGAATATATGTTACATCTTCTCGATATTCATAGACAGTTGCATTTCTATCTGAAAGGACAAAGAAACACACAAAATCTGATCAACTCTTTGTATCCTTTTCTATTAACCATTTGGGCCAAGCAGTATCCAAGATTGCCCTTGCTAAATGGATAACAGATTGCATTTCTGTAATTTATTCAACCGGGAAAGGCCGAAAGAAGATTCCCAAAAAGGGGTTGAATTTCCTCATCCACCTAAAGCCGTCTCGACTAGATCCATGGCCACTTCTTCAGATTTTTCTGCCAGAACATCTATTGATGAAATAAGTGCTGCAGCCACTTGGTCTAAGACTCATACATTTGTTTGACATTATAAATTGGACATTGTCTCCAGTAGTAGGGCATCCTTTGGCTCGACAGTGCTCCAGCATATCCTTTCTTAGGGGCCACCTAGGAGTTATGTAGCTGGGGACACTGACCCAAGAGTGAAGAAGAATAAAAAGGATAAGACCAGATGTAGGTTATGTACTTACCATAACTTGGCATATGTGTTGTCCATTTTTATTTTTCCTCACTTCCCTCCCATCCATCCCGTAACACTGGTATCTTCAAGAAGTTACCTAGAGGAATTTGGAACCATAAATTCATGGATTGGGCCCCAGAAACTCTTGATCTGTTCTGTTTCTTCTTGGTAATGTTACCTATTAGGACAGCAAACTCAATCTGAGGAGTTAGAGACAGTATGATGCATTATGGGAAAGGGAGGAGCTCGAGACTCGGATCCTAAAGTCTTGTGAATGCGGTGAAATCGGTTCCGATGTCAGATCCGAAGACTCAACAGTGAGGAAGAATGAAAATGGGCAACATAGATGCCAAGTTATGGTAAGTACATAGCTTCTGTATTTGGTTGCTATTTTAATATAAAAAGATTTTCATTTTGATTCTTACATCTAACCTTCAACTGCACTGACTGACACACTTCAGCTTCTTCAAGATGCCTAACAGCCATACTGTAGAAGTTGCATAATTCTTTATTTGTGTTATGGAAGTGGTTCTACAATGACAAAAGGAATATATGCTAGACATTTTCCTCCCTTCCTTGGGTAAAGGACCAAACAGTCCACAGAAAAATGTGATAGCTAGTGATATAATTCATCATTTTTCTTTTTCTCTTACTCCAGCTATATGTACAGTGGTATAGCTTGGAAGTTTGTGGTAAATATTTAATATAGCTTATTTGCTGTCATCATTGCCTGTCTATTTTGTACTACTTTTGTTACATTCTTTTATCCAAGGTAGAATTATCCATATCTGGTGATTTACAGCATTCATTAATTTAACAAGAGGTAAACATTACAAATGGGACAGACAGATTCATTTTGTTGTGCATGGAGTTTGAGCAGCACTGCCATTATTTCAAAGCTGTAAAAAAAAAAAATCTTGTTTTCCCACCTTACTGAACTAGAATAGTCCAGTCTTCAGAGTTTGCTGATCTCTGGGCTTTGGCTTGGTTCCTGTGCTGTTCCATGTCCTTATTTGGATAGGGGGAAGCTTCTTTGTTCGCCGGTGGGAGTGGGGAGCACTGAGCGGCCTATTTGTCCCTGGAGCAGTGGTTCCAGCCAGAGACTTGTGGTCTATTGGCCATTTTGGGTCAATTCCTAGGTCTTTTCAACCCCCTGCTATAAAGCCCGCTTTAGCGCACTTTGGTGTGATTTAGCGCGGAGTTGCCCATAGAGCACCATCGGGCAGCGCCGGTTAAACAAGGTTAAACTATTTCTGGCTCCGTAAAGTCTGCTCTTCAATTTTTCCCTTAGAACTTCTCTACTTGCAATCTAAACAGTCTATTCTCTATCTCAATAGCTCAGCACTTGCTCCTAAAGCATTTTTATATAGGTAAAGTACTTGTATACTAAACAAAGTACTACATTAGCCTAGAATCCCCTTGAGTACCCATTTCCCTATAGGTCCCTTCTGACTCAGTTACACAGCAAACTTTTTCACTTTTTCTAGCATGTCGAAGGGTCAGTTGCTAGCGTCCTCTCCTGTTCAGCTGGTGAATCTGGGCATCTTGAGGCAATGTTACAATTGCCTCATGTACACAGACAACCCACTCCTTCTCCCACAAAACACAAATACATGTGAGAGATGCAACTATATAGCCAAACTGGAGGCTGAGCTCTCTCAACTCGACTGGCAAGACCAGACAGGAGGAGAAGGAAACCACGCACACCACAAACCCAGTTTCACATAGAACTATCACAACTGCAAAACAAACACATAAACACACAAAGACATACTCGGAGGCACTGATCAAAAATCTACCAAAACTACAGAGGCCTCCAAAGCAGACACCCAAGCAACTGCCACCTCAAGACATAAGACATGCAACACATAGTTCTCAAAGTCAGTGTGCTAAACAGTCACAGCCCTTAAGGCCAAACACAATGCCAGACACACTTGTTATAGGTGAGTCCATAGTCAGACACACTGAAGTCCCACTCACCAGACTGAACAAGGAAAAGATCACAGTTAGCTGCCTGTCAGGCGCTAGAATCCGCCACATAACACAAGCACTCAGGTCACTCCACAGCAAGTACAAGTATGACTCAGTCATTGTCCATGCCGGTGTGAACGACCTGAGACGTACCTCCCTGGACTACATGAAAAAAGACATAGAGGAGCTCTCAGATTATGTAGCCCAGGCCGGTATGACCCTGACCCTGAGCAGTATCCTACCCTCACCAAGAATGATGCCACAATACAGAGACAAAATGATCAGCTTTAATAATTGGCTTAATTACTGGTGTCATTCTAAGGGGATCCAATGTCTGTCTGCCTGGGATGACATGCTTGACAAGCCACGCTGCTCGCAAGGGACAGCTTGCACCTGTCACCCCTGGGCTTCCGGATATTGGCAAAGGCTCTTGCCACCCCATAGTGCCTTTTTAGGCAAGGCTCAAATGATAAACCTACCGCCCTAGAAAACAGAAGTGGAGAAAAACTAAGGGTAATACTGCTCAATGCCAGAAGTCTAAACCTCAAGATGCACGCCTCGAAGCCCTCCTCAGTATGGAGAACATCGATGTTTGTGCTGTGACTGAAACCTGGTTCAAGGCTCCTGAGAGCACCCCAGCACTATCAGGTTATACCTCATATCATGCGTTCCGCCCCAAAATCCGGACCGAACTACAAAAGGAGGGGAGTATCCATATTCATAAAGGATACCCACACCTCCAGGTTAGTGGCAACGCACGAAGCATCGGAGACCATCCAGGTGCAATTAACCATAGGTAAAACTGCCCTACAGTTTGTAACATGCTACAGACCACCTTCTCAAACTCAGGAAACCCACACAGCCTTCCTGAAGACACTGGAGAGTATAAATGTCTCTCCAAACACCATCATATTGGGTGACTTCAACTACCCAAACATAGACTGGGAACATTACTCAAGCCCCAACACCCTAGCCCAAAGGTTCCTTGAGTTCATAAACTCAAATGCTATGGAACAACTAGTCACCATTCCCACAAGAGGAGAAAATATACTAGACCTGATCATCACAAACATGGGGACAAAATGCTCCACACCGGAAGTATATCCCTCATTGGTGAGATCAGACCATAAATTAATCTCACTGGAGATCCACATCCCCCCCCCCAGCAAAAAAGACCACAGTGAAGAACTTCTCAAAAGCAAACTTCACACTTCTTAAGACTGGAGTGGTATCCTTCAAGGCCTCCGAGCCAGTGGAAACCACAACCCACGCTGCTGAAACTCTTACAAATGCCTTCTACGAGCACCTCCAGGAATGTATGGATCAAGCAATCCCTAATAAAATCAAGACCTTTTCCACCAAAGGCAGGCGCCCGGTCTGGTGGACTCCAGCCATAAACAAACTCTACAACAAGAGGAGAAAGCTACTACATGACAGAGCAAAATCCCTAAATGGGAAGGCATCTCTGATCAATACTAGCAAAAAACTACGATCACTCATAAAATCATCCAAGGCCAACTTTGAGAGAAAAATCGCTAATGACACAAAAGACAATCATAAAGCCTTCTTTAGCTATGTTAGAAACCTGGGTGGAAACTCCCAGATATGCTCAGAATTAGTCCAAAATGATAAAAAATCACTGAACCCACAGACATTGCCAACATACTGGCAGACAGGTTCAGTGCATATTTCTCCCCTCCCCCCCCCAAAAAGAGAAATATCTATCCCACCAGAGTCTAGCCTCCCAAACATCTCAGATGCCCAGGTGAGAGCTGCTCTCTCTAAAGCAAAAAGCACAGCATCAATGGGACCGGACGGTGTCCCCGGCTGTGTGCTACACGAACTCAATGAGGAACTAAACCCACACATAAGGCTGCTGTTTAATCTTAGCCTTAATACAGGATACGTACCCAAAGAATGGCATACGGCAACTGTGGTCCCACTCCACAAAGGCGGTGCTTCTACGGACCCTGGAAATTACCGCCCCATAAGCTTGACGAGCCTTGTCTGCAAAGCTATGGAGAGGATCATAATGGAACTCATAAATAAAGACATTGGGGACCTACAGACACTGGATCCTACCCAATTTGGCTTTGTCAAGGTCAGATCCTGCCTCTTGAACTTGGTCGACTTTTTCGAAACAGTCACTAAGGCCATTGATGAGGGTAAGGCAGTTCATACAGCCTACCTTGACCTAGCAAAAGCATTCGACACAATACCCCACTCGGGCATCATAGAAAAGCTCACCAGCTTAGATGTAAACCTATATGTCACAAGATGGGTTGCAAACTGGCTCAAGGACAGAACACACAGGGTTAGAGTTGCTGGTGCCATGTCAGACTCTAAGCCGGTCACGAGCGGTGTCCCACAGGGCTCAGTCCTGGGCCCCTCTTGTTCGGCATTTATTTTTCTGAAGTGCAGGCAAACATAGGGGGATTGTGGCTGACAAAATTTGCAGATGACTGCAAACTGGGCACCATAATTGACACTCCATCAGACACAGACATCCTCCAGAAAGGTCTCATAGAAATGGATAACTGGTGCCAGAGCCATGGCCTTAAGCTAAATGCCAAAAAATGTAGAGTCATACCCTTTGGGAAAAACAAGGTAACCCCTAATTACCACATAGGTGGTAATCCATTAAACACGGAAGAAGTTATCAGGGACCTGGGGACCCAAGTTGACAGTAACCTCTCTTTTGACACTCACATTGCCAAAGTGGTTAGGAAGACCTTCTACATTGCCCACCTGATCATGAAGGGATTCACATCCAGATCAGGAGAGGTCATTGTACCCCTGTACTCTTCACTTATCAGACCAATGATTGAGTACAACGCCCCATTCGGAATGTACCTTACCCGACACCTGCAGCAGTTGGAAAGACCCCAAAAGTTCCTCACCAAAAGGATAAAGGGGCTCAAACATATGTCATACGATGCCCGACTGAAGAAACTCCAGCTCTATTCAGTCGCATACCATCTGCTCAGAGGTGATCTGTGCCTGACATACCAAGGCCATGTCCAACCCGGAATTAATGGACATGCTCCACCTCAAAAAATCCAAATCCACCAGAGCCACGAGAGCAAGAGACTTAAACCTCAACACGGATATAAATAGGACGTGCTGGAGGGACAGATTCATCACCCAGAGACTCCCTACACTATGGAACAGAATCCCAGTCCATGTGAGGCAGAGCCCCTCACTGACTCTGTTCAAGAGAAATCTTGACGAATGGATGGGAGATCGTAGGTTTACCCCGGGAATCATCTCTGTATCACTGCTGGACAGAGGCACAGCAAACTAATGGGTATAGTGTTCTCATCTTAAGGGGTGGTGAAAGCCACACACACTCTGGCTAGGCTTATAAATGCCCTAGGGCAGATAGCCTAGTATGAACCTATGAACCTATGAACCTATAAATATGGGGTTCTTTAAACTAAAAGAAACTATGAAGGGAATTGCTTCTTGTCATGTATGAGAATGACTGCAGTTGCTTGAGGTATCTACCATACAAAAATAGTAATATGGAAAAACGCCTTAATCTCATGATTTTTCACCCCATTTCTTAAAGAATGTTCCCTGAAGAATAAAATTCATGACCTCAACATAGTTTTGAATTGTCATTTTAACAATTCAACAGAATTTCTAGTTTTCTCATTTTATAAGCACCTATCATTAGATTTTACAAAATAGTAAATATGTCAAAACATTCAGTAGAAAATTGGTTTAAATGTAAGTCTTCTTACAAAGATTACTTGTTTTTCTCAGTGGCAAGGTGTTAGCAATGTAGTAATAAATAAAAAAAATCAAGTTTTGTAGCACTCTGAAATTGGACAAAAGTTAATTCTTCTAGTTTATTTCCCAATCGATCTTTGTCTGTAATGGGAAACTGTAGAATCGAGAAATCATAAATGTGAACTTTTGTTAAAGTAATGTATGAACACAACTTCTGGTGCATTTATTCAGATGACCTGGGATGTAATTTCCTGAACTGTCTGAATGGTTGTGTTCTGAAATGTCTGAAAATGTTGCTGCAATAAAACTGTTTCCAATGAAGACTGCAGGCGTTTAAATGTAAAAGTTTATAAACTGTCTGTTTCAGTTTTATATCATCATGAGAGATTTAAGTCCACAACCTAGACTTTCCTTGAACATCAAGATAATTCCATTTAGCTGCTGAACTGCATTATACATGAAAAATCATGCTAGATAAGTGTCTGGCCACCTACTGTATCTTGACAAATCAGATTATTACTGAGTTGAGACCATGTTGAGAATGAGTCAGCAATGTTTTAAATTAGCCACTTGATAACTAAACATGTCTTGAAATGTGACATGTAGTTTAATCAGATAGCCTTCTCTTTAATGAAAAATATGACTGGGTGTAAGCTCACCTTGTTCCTTTATAAAATATGTGATCTTGTTTTGTCATTTGGAATTTAAGGCACTGATTGTAAGGAGTTTGTTGCTTTCTTCAACTTTGTTGTTTGCATTGATTAGCTCCAGCATTAGATACAAGTAGGTTAACTGAGGATGGGGTGGCCGCGGTGGTGCAGCGGTTAGTGTTGCCGCCTCACAGCAAGAGGTTCTCCAGTTCAATCCTCGGCTGGGGTGACTTCTGTGCAGAGTCTGCATGTCTTCCATGTGGTCGCGTGGGTTTCCTCCAGGTGCTCCGGTTTCCTCCCAAATTCCAAAGACATGCTGTAGGTGGATTGGATTCTCTAAATTGGCCCTAGGCGTGAGTGTGTGTGCCTTCCGTGGAAGGTTGGGTGCCGGGCTGGCAACTCGACATTGTAAAGCTCCACCGCCAATCATGAGCGGACAAGTGATCCGCTGTGGCGACCCCCTAACTGGGAAAAGCCGAAAGAAGAAGAAGGTTGACTGAGGATGCTCTAAGTACTGACCAGACCGCATGTCAGTGTTTGTATATGACTGCCTAGTTTTGCAGCAAGAGTTGCATTAATTAGAATGTCACAGAAATACTAGCAAATGTGACCTACTCACCAACGACTCATATGGCTTTGTGAAGCCCTTCAGTCTTGGGAAAGTATATGGAAGACAACTGAGTTTGTGAACATCTCGGTTGCATATGGATTCACTGTAGAAGTTCATCTTATGCAGGTTTGAAATGTATCTTCCTAACACTGAAACTCCTGTATCCTAAATATCAGTATGTCATGAGATTGATGGATGCTTGTCACTGAGCCAACATATTGTATGCTTTTCCCTGATGTTGATTTTTTTATGTTTTGTCATGGGGAACTGCAGAATCTAGATATCATAAATGTGTGACATTTTGTTAAATAATATATGCACATATCTGGCACATTCAGCCAATTGACCTCAACAGTATTTTTGTGAATGATGTGAGTAGGACTGCACTTAAACATCCCCACAGCCGCAAAATAAACTCCAAGCAAAATATAACCAGCACTAAATTTAATCAGATGATTCCTCATACACATAAAATAAAACAAATTTAAAATAACAACCAAAAGTAATACACAGTATTAAGTAAAAAAAAAAAAAAATAGTTATAACCTAAAACAGTCATTCCCTATGTG